>NW_017537229.1:24305-51550 GCF_001853355.1 Bactrocera latifrons | reverse complement strand
GAACAATTTCTTCGGAGATTACATTGTTGCCCTAGAAAATAATCTATACCAAATTTGGTGAAGATACATTGTCAAATGTGAAAGTTTTCCATACATAAACTTGATTCCGATCGTTCAGTTTATATGGCAGCTATATGTTATAGTAGTCCGATATTGGCCGCTTCGACAAATGAGCAGCTTCTTGAAGGGAAAATGACGTTTGCAAAATTTCAAAAGGATAACTTAAAAACTGAGGGACTAGTTCGTATATATTCAGACGGACGGACGGACGGACGGACAGACAGACAGACGAACATGGGTAAATCGACTCAGCTCAACATACTGATCATTTATATATATACTTTATAGGGTCTCCGACGCTTTCTTCGGGGTGTTCCAAACATCGTGACAAACTTAATATACCCTGTTCAGCGTATAATAATGTGTTTTCCCGGACATATAGGAATAAAAGGCAACGAAGAAGAAGAAGAAATGTATATAACTTAACCTCTTCAGACCCTGGGTACACATATGTGCACTTTAAATTTCACTGAACTTAATCATCTTAGTGACATCTTATGGTAAAGGTTTGTGCTACAAATTCTTCTAAAGCTTTCAAAGTTTCCACTATTTATCACAAGGTAGTCCTAAACACTTATATTTTATGTATTTATCTAATTTGAATATGACAGTTGAGAATTTTTGCAAGAGACGCCTACTCAGTAACTTTGAAAATCAATAAAAAATCAATTGGTCACTTTTTTTTTGGTAATTCAAAGTGGATACTACAGTTGAAGTGTTGGATTATCGTGTGAAAAGGTAGGTTTTACATTTTTCTTAATTGTACCCGCGTAACTTTTCCTTATTTTCTGTGGTGCACATATGTGTACCTCAGGACTAAACATTAGTTTTGTGTAACGTACGACCGATTTTCAGTTTCAACATGGCCGACCGAGAAATTGAGGCTTTATTGAATGATAGCGACTTGGACTTCTCGGGAGATAGCGATGATGAGTACCTACCATCAGATTTCATGGGAACGGACAGCGAAGAAGGTGCAGATATCATGGAAATGGGTGGCGAATGGGTGCAGATGTCATGGAAATGGATGACGAAGAAGATGCAGGTGTGGAACTGGTACAGAACGAGACGAATTCAGGAGATAAATCGCAGAATACACTGCGTTCAGCGTTGTGCCGCACTACTGAAATGACTCCTCGAGGGCCAGACATTTCAGAGTATGTACTTGTTTCGGAGGGTACTTCAGACATGAATATATTGTATTGCTTTTTTGAGTATCTGGGCCTAGAATTCTGGGAGTTAGTAGCAGAGCAGAGCAACCTATATTCGGCATAAAAGCGGGATTTAAAATCGTTGAACACGAACGCTATTGAAATGATTAAATTTGCAGGCGTGCACTTGATGATGGGCAACCTCAAATATCCTCAAGGTAAGCTTTACTGGAATAGAGAGTTATGTGTGCCTTTTTTGAGCTTCGAAATTATCTACACTTTGTAGATATAAATAAGCCAAATGCTGATGACAAACTATGGAAAATAAGACCACTAATAGACCCCATTTTGAAGAGATGCCATAAGTTGTCACGGTCTAAGCATATTTCCATAGACGAACAAATGATTCCATTTTCAGGACGATGTGAATTTCGCCAATATGTGCCTTCTAAGCCAAATCCCCTTGGTCTTAAGAACTTTGTACTGGCTGCCCGAGATGGGCTGGTGTTGGATTTTGAGATTTATGTTGGCAAAAATACTCTACCCCTGTCGCACAATTGTAAACAGCTGTGTCCTGTACACCGACAGGTTTTTTACAAAGCCTGTAACAATGCTGTCGACATGCACAGGAGGTACTCCGGCAGATACCTGTAAGCGTTGGTGTAAAAAACAAAAGCGAAAAATTGACGTAGATCGGCCAGCAGCTATTAGAAATCACAACACCTGTATGGGTGGGATTGACTTATGCGACAGGCTAATTGCTTACTACCGGTGTAGTATGCGAACAAATAAGTGGACAGTTAGAACTTTCTGTCATTTCCTTAACCTAATTGCCGTCAATTGGCGGATTATGTACAGGCGTTGCTGTGCTGAAGAAGACATCCAACGCAAGGACAAATTAGAACTACTTCCATGCAGACTTAATCTGGCCAAAGCGATGACGTACTATGCAGGCGGAAGAGTTGAACTTCCTGGAACCACTTCTCGTTCCAGCACCAGTGCCTCTAAAAGATCCTGTTTGAATGACGACGAATTAGACTATGTCGATGAGCCTCCTGCCAAGAAACGCCGCCAGATTATCCCACAGCCACAAACCGAAACCAGACTGGACAATTTTGGTCATCAGAAGAGATTCGTAGACAATAAGTTCGCCTCAAAATGTCGTCATCCGAAGTGCTCTTCACGCTGCCGCACCATTTATGTAAAATGTAATATCTGCCTATGTATTTTAAAAAATAATTGTTTTGAAGACTATCACACCATGAAAAATCTCAACTCGAAATAACATAAGTGAGACCTGAAGTACACATATGTGCATCGATTTTTTCCATACTTACAAATAAAAATGTTTATATCTTTCAAAGCTTGAGTTTTTTATACCTCCACAACTACAAAAAACCAAAAAAACATTAAAACCATGTTTAGATCATGCTCGGGTCTGAAGAGGAATATCTTAAGACAGTAACATTCTGTACAATGTTTGAAATATACGTAGTTAAACGCTTCTGTGCTAGCACCTTAGTATTAAGTTTATTTTTCTAATTTACTTACTAAATAAACTGACAACAATAATAATAATAAGAAAAATAATAATATTGTCTTACTTTTTACTGGAACACAATTTAGTTTTAGAGCGTAAGAAGAGGTTGCTGAAGTGTTTAAGTCGTTGTTGGCGTTTGGAGTAGGATATGTTTGAGAAGTGTTAGTGCCCTCTACAGTCTCATTGTGAGARACTTCGGAAGAAGTTTTATTGGATTCGGAAGGTATGTATATGAATGGAATGTGCTGTAGTTTTGAGTTGATGTAATTCTTTGATTCGTTTTGTTTTACTTTTTCTGCAAAAGTAGTGTTTGGAAGGCTGGGTACTTGTGCTTTATGTAGTTTTATAGCCTCACGCATCGTACATTTGTTAACAGTTTTAATTTTTAGAATCTCTTTTGTGTGGATGTACCTAGGGCAAGTATTTGAATATGATGGGTGCTCACCAGCGCAATTAGCGCATAAGGTGCACAAACATTGTACTGAGCCGTGAGGGGTTAAATTACAAGTTTCACACGCAGGTTTGTTGTTACACCTTTTAATGGTATGCCCTAAGAGTTGGCATGATTTACATCTCATTGGATTGGGAAAATATGGTCTTACACGCACTGAGCGCCATGAAACCTCCACTTCACTAGGTAGTTCATATAAATCGAATATAAGAAGGGTAACTCTGGAGTGAACTAAGGTATTGTCCACCTTCTTTTTGAATTTATACGCTCCAACAACACCTTGCTCTTTCATGTTTTCAATAATTTCGTCTTCAGGTACATTATTGAGGCATGGTGCAAATATTGTACCTTTTGAAAAGTTAAGGTTGCCTTGATAACTAACATCACAAATTCCATTCAATCGCTTTGTATTTAAAAACTTTTGTGCAATTGTTGGATTTTTACCAGCAACAACAAACTCATAATTTGAGATTATTTCTTTGCTAATAGCTTCCAATGCTTTATGCACTGCAAAGCAAGAGTATTTCGATATTAGTTTTGTTGAATCACTTGCTGAAATATTTAGGAATTTTTGATTGTTCTGTTTAGTTTTAGGTAGTTCGGGAAAAATCAGAGGTTTATATATTGTTTTTTTTTTTTTTCGTTTGGCTTGGGGACATTCAGCTGATAAAGCGAACCTATTGTCCCCCAAATTTGGTGTCCCGGGGGCCATTGGAGATAAGTAAAGCACAGGCACTTATAGTGAAGTTAACACGATTTTTGGTTGTTCGAGTGGAGGAATAAATAAAAATGCCGACGATGTTACTTCTGTGACATTATATTTGATTCTCTGCCTTTTCCAAATTATGTTCTGCTTATATAACTACTAAAGTGATTACAATTTTCTTAATATATTTCTTTGTTTTTTTATTTTCTTATGAAATACAATGTTTGTTAAATGTAATCTTATTTTCTATTGAATGCAAACAAACATGATTGTGTGGTTTATTATCTCTACTGGTTCTTTATCTCTACTTGTTATCTTATTTTTTGTAATGCTTACTTATTTTTCTTTAATGTTTTATTTTGTCCAATTTACAATATTTTGTTGTGTGGTGTCTGGTTGGGATGATAGTGTACACATAACTCATGTGGGTTGTTACAACTATGAAATTACGCGCACAAGAATAATGCTTCGCGGGAAGCAAAAAATTGGTGAGCACCACAGAGAAAAGAAAATACAGTCCAGAAAATACGTCCACTCACGATGAGTATCAGTCGGAGACTGTTGTGCACATTGCAATTTATTATTATTTAACTTACGAGTATTGTTCAAATCTATTTACTTAACAATAACGAAAGAGCTACAAACTGTCAAATAATAAGTGTTACCATACAAATATATTTGAGCAAACTAACAAAATTATAATAGAAAGAAAGATTAACAAAAAGGGATTTAACGAGAAAAAAAACTTGTCACACCCCGATATTGAACGACCAGGGTTATTTTTTTGAAGCCATCACAAATAAGAATTTATGCGAAAAAAGAATTGACACATCCCGGCGTTGGGCAGGATTAATTTTACACAAAAAACTTTGATACACCCCATTGACGGGTAATAAAAAGATTTATTGTGATAGGCAATTGCAAAAATCCTTTTCTTGGAATAATCTATTTTTTTTTTTAAGCTGCTGGAGAGCGTGGTGTTTCCTTTTGAAAAGGGGAGTGTCACCAAATCTATGTGAATATGTTCAAATCGACGCGAAGGTGCCTGGAATGTTGCGATGGGTGAAATTGTATGACGTGAAATTTTATTGCGTTGACATTGAATATATGCTTTGGTCCATGTGGTGCAATCCTCGTTAACTGAGGCGAAACATATCTTTTAAGACAGAATGAAGAGTCTCGAAGACGAACGGACGTGCTGTACCTGTTGATAAATATGTCGCAGTATTTAGTAATGCCCGTGACATTACTGTTGATTTTGCGTAGCTCTAATGATGTATTCGAACTGTTGAGCAGTTGTTGAAGTTCTCTTACTAAAGTAAGTATGTGTACCAAATTTCAGAATATTGCGCTTACAACCGAAGTTTTTAGACTGTATCAGATATACCTCAACTGTTTTTTTTTTTTGTTTTTTTTTTTTTTTTTTTGGTTGGCGACTGCTTTCTTTTATATATACATTTATATTGCTACCTTAATCACGAGACCAATTTTCGTTTTGTTGACCGCCATCATCGTAAATATCATCATATTCTTCATAGTTATTAGGAATAAGTGGACATGTCAATAATTCCAATACTTCAGTTAGTAACTTTTGGTTATTAGTTCTTTTTCTTTCTCTTTGAACTTATTACCGGATCAGACCTTAGCATAAATGAATTGAATATGTCAATATTAGTTTTCACACGGCCGCATTTTCTTGAATAGTGTTCGCGATATCTTTTAAAATCCTTGTTGCAGGCCTTGTGCTTCTTCCGATAATTGGCCGATTGGTACTAAAGCGTGAGAAATTATTTCAGGGCCATGTATTAAAAACTTATGCATTGTTGGAGGCATATGATACCAAGGGTATTTATTCACAAATTACCCAGGCAATACCTGGCAATACTTCATGAACTTTTCAACATTTATTCATGTCCGCTAGCTACAGTTATTAATATATTGTGCAATCTTTTAATTAAAGTTAAATCCAATTTTGTAATTTCGGCCGAAACCTCTGCATCCCTAAAGAATCGTCGCGCTGTGTTGCCATCATTAGAATTTCCAAACCCTGGCTTTGGAACATCAACAATCAAACCGCAGCGTTTTTTAAATTCGTTTTGTATGCGTTTTTTATTTTCAGCAACAATATTTTTTCCCAAGTCATTTCGAACTTGCAATTTTTCTACTGGTAGTTTATAAGACAGATGCAAAAGACACTCAAAAAATCTTATCCAGCCATGCAATGTTGATAGTCCAAAGCTTAAGTTATCTGTATGTATTTCTCGTTTCACCATTTTGTCAATATTTTTAAAATCTTTTGATGTTGCACTACAAATGTAGCACTTTTGAGTGGATGTCGTCTGGGTTATCGCATTACAAACTTTCCCATCCACCATAGTAAAAAGTAAAACGTGCTCAACTTCAATAGATTTTCCATCACATATCGTTTTAGATTTTTTAAGATTTCCAATGTCTTCAGCAACTCTGTTTTTCTCCGCTATTGAAACTTCAGAGGATTCCTTAATAAATTAAATTTTCAAAGGCCTGCAATAGCGCGTCGAAGATGGAGCAGGATTTTGCCAAACAACTTTTTCGCCTAACACAATACGAATAAGCACAATACTAGTTATGAAAACAGCAGAATCAGAAGCTTCAATACCATGAAATACTTGCTTATATGAGCTATGGCCTGAGCTACCATCGAATCCCCACTTTGTGTACATACGCAATTTGTGTAAATCCTTTGCGGAGTGGAATCTATTACAGTCCTCTGTGCAATAATCAGACGACATATTGTGTGGTCCAGTAAGGATTGTAAAGTTGCACAGACAAGCGTATTAGTTGCCTTGATGTGTTCTTTGGAAGGATAACATTTCTTTGTTTTCTTCCTGTATTACTTTATATTAAGGAAATTTATCCCGAGCAGCCAATCTTACTGATTGCTTGTCAACTTGGCACCTACCACGGCACCCAAAGCATCTTCGCCTGACAAACAAGTACGTTCGTAATGGCCTGATGAAGTTTTTGAACACATACATATTTGCGCTATCATAATTCTGAGATAAGCTTTTCATCAAAAGTTCTGATGCCTTCTTTTATTAGTTTCATTAAAAACGTATATTTTTCGGTACGATTTGTTCCAACGAAGTTTAAATTCAGACTTCAGGCGGTTCTATGCTTTATTCAATTCTTCTTTAGTCGATTGCTGAAATTTTGTTTGTTTTTCCAATTCATTTTTTAAAAAAAATTAAGTTTTCATCAGTTGTGATTTTTTCACAACAAAATATTATTTGAATGAGCTCCCTACGATAACCAAAAATTGTTTTTGAACTAACACCTGAAATGAAAAGTTAAATCAACCACTAAAAGATTATAAAATTAAGATAGTATGGCAAAATTTTTTTTTTTTTTTTTGACTATTTACAACTAAAATAATAAAAATCAATGCAGTTCACAATTGTACTTGTAGTTGACGTTTGACAAACAAATAATCAAAACAAAGTAAAAAAGCTTCGAACTAAACTACAACAAAAGGTAGTACATAGGCACATACATTAATGCGAGCAAATGCCAAAACGCAAAAAGCCGCAAAATTTTTTTTTAATTAAGTACATAAATATACATATTACAGGATAATTAAAAAATTTACGGCCGATCATGCCGGGCTCACTAACTTTTCCAATTTTTAAAACTTAAACTGTAGGAAAATAAACTTATTAAGGTAGGTTTCCGAAAAAAGCGACCAAAATGTGAAAATCACAATTACGTGCAAAGTGAATATAAATGAATCTTTATAAATACCCGATRATGATGGTTCCATAATTAAAGTTGCTAAATTATAGGTAGCGACTGGAAAATATATATTCAAACTGTAAATAGAAAATGCACAAAAATTAAACTGCACTTATTGCGAAAATAAAATCTGTGTTTGTAAGGCTCTGGAAAGAGAGGAGGTGAAAATGACATTGAAAAACCGTTGCTTTATTGTTGCTAGTATATTCATAAATCCAAAGCAATAAACGAAACTACCGGCTATTTTGAAAAAATTAGTTTTTGCCAACTTTTCTGGTGTGCTGCCCCATTGTGCAACGTACATATGCGCGAATTTGTTCGCAAGTATTTGAAGCGCTGGTCGGTTCGCCCGGCTGTGACCCTTGGTGGCCTGAGTTCAGGACCGAACTACCTCCCCCGAACTACCAATAATGAGTAGCATTAATCTTAAGTTATTATTTATTCTTAAGTTAACTATTATAAATTAATACGCACACATATATTCCACCCACTGAGGTGGGAAAACATTGTAAACATTATCACTATTTCGTTTAATTATTATCTGATCACTCTAATTTTGCATATCCACAACAGCATTACTCGTTATTCTAATTTCTCATTTCCCTTTATCCTTTAATAGGTTTATACATACATACATGTGAGAAAAATTAAGCTTAGCTTTGTCTAAATCTATCGTTATAGACTAATTCGCTTTTTATATTCGCTACTTGCAGACGCAATTGCACTTTACCTGGTAAACCACAAGCCACGTAACTTTCCACTCGTTGTATCATAATATATATTTATGTTAATAAATTCTTTTTGTTGTTTTATATCGCGATTCGAAGCTATCAAAAAAGGTTGGTAGCTCAACATTTAGGTGACCCCGACTTAATCGCTGTGTTTATTGGCAATATAGTTAAACTTAAAATTAAAAAATATCAAACTATTAGTAAAAGCCACCGTGGTAGTGTAAAAGTGGTGGACCTATTTTACTGTGAACAATCGATAAATGAAACCCGTGGTTTGAAACCTATTTGATTTGTGGCATGATTTCTAGAAAGTGGTACTATGGTAAGTACCGTATATTGGGTGCGTGGTTATCAGCTATACGTTACCGCGCTGATCACCTAACATCGTTCAATTTTTAATTGGTTAAATTTTTTGGACATGTCATTCACCAATCGTTGAAATCGTTTTAGTAAAGATATAGACTCGGCGCGATTGCAAAGCGTGGACGAATATGCTTTAGCAGCAATAATTGACTCAGTTAACGAACTGAAATCGAACTTCTTGGCTGCACACACAAGTTTGGAAGAGTATGACTTTGAATCAATTGGAAGTGATTTACTTATCCAATCTGGTACGAATTTTGTTTAGTCGAAGGCTACTCTACAACGTGAAATTGGAAAGCATAGTGCTTCTCATTATTGTTCCACATTCAAGATGAACAGCAATGAATTCCAGCCAATTATAGTGAATACTAAACGTTCACATTTGCCACAATTAACGTTGCCAAAATTCAGTGGATCCTTTCTAGAGTAAACAAATTTTTATTTAATGTTCACATCAGTCATCGATAAGAACAGGGACCTAAGCGATGTGGACAAGAGTGGTGCTGCTCTTGATTGGAAATAAATGAGGCTAATTATAAAATCGCCTTAGATCTCCTTTTTAAATGATTTGATAATAAACGTCTTATTTTTCAGGCACATTTCAGGAAATTATCGGGATGGACAAAGCATATGATACCAGCGGTAAGCTACGAGCGTTGATGGACAAGCTCAATTTGCATAGTATATGTGCGTTGCAGTCACTTGGTTCCGAAGATCAAATAGCGGACTGCATAAAGCAAAATGAGAAGAAAGTTGGTGGATTAACGAGTTACCACCGTGGGAATCATTAGCTGCATTTTTAGAACATCGATGTCATATCTTAATGAATATAGAGCATGCATTGCAAACACAACCTGAATCATTTGGTAAAGCCGGAAAAACCGTGAGTACACCTCAAAGAAAACCCTTTATTGCTTCAAATAGCTTACTGGGTGCTTGTGATTTTGTGGGAATGCTGAATATTTGATTTATAATTGCCAAAGATTTTTAAATATTTCGCCTAACATTCCCCAGAAAGAAGTTAAGAAACTTTTACTATGTCTAGACTGTTTAAAGAAAGGCCATCAGATACGAGACTGCAGATATAGTTCTTGTCGAAAATGCCATTCAAAGCACACGCTTTCACATTTTACCATCAGCTAATAATCACGAATAATCATTAATACCAAACTCAAGTTAATGCCATGACTGCAACGCTACTTGACATCGCTGCTTCCCGATCTCCATCTGGTGTTGTGCTTTTAGCTACTGCAATAGTTCTAGTAGAGAATCGTGCCGAAATTTTCGTACCCTGTCGCTCACTTTTGGGCTCTGGCTCACAGATACACTTCGTCACAAGCCAAGCATACATTTTGGATTTATGTCCTTGGAATTGGAGATGCAAATTTTCCAACAGATACTCAGTCAATCTTGTACTAAAGTTGGAACGTCAAATTACTCAATAAAAATTACTGCTATTGTCGCTCAAACAATTACTGATAATCAACCTAGAACTTCGGTCATAATCGATGATCGGAATGTTCTTGCGAACATTCAACTAGCCGATCCTGCTTTCAATATACCAAGACGCATTGATACTCATCGGAGCCGGACTTTTTTTCGAACTCATTTGTGTGGGGCAGATCTTCAAAACTATCGTCCATTTATTGTAAGCCAAAGATCATCTAGTGGAATTTATAACGATAACCAGTTGGACAAATTAGTGCGCCTTTGAGAAATTGAATATGTTCATGTGCCAATCACCAAAACTTCTAAAGAAGACCTCGAGTGTGAGGAACATTTCAAGAATAATTATTCACGTTTATCGGGCGGGTATTCGGTTCACTTACCCATTAAGTGCAGCTTAGCTGCTAGACGGTTATAAGTCGTTAGTTTCTGCAGGAATGATTTCCAGTACACACACATCTTCAGGGTTATCACTAAATGACATACTGATGATATGTCCTGCCATTCAACTAAAACTTTTCAACATTCTTGTTCGTTTTTGTACTTTTCCAATTGCACACACTGGGAATATTTGCCAAATGTATCGATGAGTTAGCGAAACACCTCCAGATAATATATTTTAGTGCATGCTAAGGCGGGATTTCCCAGAAGGAAACTTACGTGTATACAAGTTATACACGGTCACTTACGGCAACAAGCCTGCTGCGTTCTTGGCTTCATGAACTATGCGTCAGCTAGCATTAGGTGTATTTTCATCTTATCCACTTGGATCAGAAATTGTTCTTCGCGATTTCTATGTAGATGATCTTAACTCCGGAGGAAGTTCAGTAGAGGAAGTACAAAAAATCGGGCAACGTACCTACTTTCTAAAGGTCGTTTTCAGTTGAGAAAGTGATGCTCTAACAACTCAGATGTTATCATCGAAATTCCTGTTGGTGATAAAGAAAGTATTCCTAGTTTCGATGAATCCAGCGATATTGTCAAAATTCTTGGAATTGTTTGGAATCCATTGAAGGACGTCTTTCTGTTTAAATAGAAACCTCAGAAAACATCGGAAAAATGTTCCAAGCATTCCGTATTGTCTACCATAGCAGGTCTGATTGGTCCCACAMATAAAAAATTCTGTTGAAAAGGATGTAGAGGGACAAGCTCGATTGGAATGAAAGTTTACCACTTTTTGTAACGATGTTGTTGATCTTTAACACATATCATTTCTTCGTTATGTTCTTCAGCCTGGCGTTACTGTTCAAATACTTGCATTTTGTTATGTCAWCCTGGAAGCATACGGCGCTGAGCATTTGTAACGATTTTTCTTTATCTTCAACACACATCATTTCCGCGTTATATTCTTCAGCCTACTGCTACTGTGCAAATACATGCATTTGGTGATGCGAGCTTGGAAACATACGGCGCTTGTGTTTGCGTTCGTTCAATTAAAGATGACGACATTAAAGTTGATTTATTGTGCTCTAAAGCTCGTGTCGCTCCTTTGAAAACGCTGACATTGACCAAATTAGAGCTTTGTGCGGCCGACTTACTGATCCAATTATTATCGGAATTAAGAATAATGAATATAAATGATTTTTCTTATAATTGCTGGTCGGATTCGTCAGCGGTTCTTTCATGGCTGCGAGAGGAACGCTCGAAAAAAAAAACTCAATGTATTTGTTGCCAATCGAATTAGCGCTCTTCAACAACTATGTTAACTGAACGCATGCCGTGGCGTTATGTTCCGACTTCCATGAATCCAGCTGACATCCTATAAAAGGAGCTCCTAGGGTCAAGGCTTTGGACCTATGATATGCAATTTTTGGAAAACGTTGAATCTTCGTGACCACATGCGCACCTCATATATCTCTACCTAAAATTCGTCAAAAGGTGTTGGTAATATCATCTGATCCGATATATCTTTTTCATTAAATATATCAACTCGTTCGGAACAATGCAGTGTATCTCTGGATACATATACAAATTTATAAAAACAAAAAGATCATAGCACACAACAGCATATATACGTCGTGGGACTCAATTGCTCATACGCCTAGTACAAAGAGCGCAGTTGTGGTCAGAAATCGTCGCCTTGAAGAAGAACAATTTTGTACACAAATCAAGTAAAATCGCTTCGTTATCGCTGTTTTTGGATGATTTTGAAATCATACGGAGGTCAGAGGTCGTTTAAAGAACTCAACACTGGAGGCGCGTCATCCAATGATTCTACCAAAGGATCCATTAACGTCGTCAATAATCACTAATTTTCATCGAAAGTATCACCACGCAGTTCCTCAGATTGATTTTCTTCGCCACAAAAGCTGTGTGGATGGAACTGGTGAAATATCTTTCAGCACGCTCTTTTCTTGATGCACTTAAGCGCTTTTTAGCTGCTCGTGGCATACCAAGTTGCATTTGGAATCAAGTTCACGGTTACTGCCTTAATAATGGGATAGATTGGCGTTTCATACCTCCTCGATCACCACATTTTGGTGGTCTGTGGGAGGCAGCAGTAAAAATGGCAAAAAAGCACTTTTATCACTCCGTTGGTTCATCGCTTCTCGATATTAAGGAACTACGTTCTCAATATCTACTCACTACTACTACTGCTACCGCAGTAGTAATTAATTCAAGATGTCTTGTGCAACTTTCAGAAATTCCAGAAGATCTTGACGCCTCGACATTTTTTTGTTGGTGGTCCTCTTGTCACTATTCCTGAGCCGAGCCTCACGCATCCAAACTGCAATCGTCTAGATCGCTGCCATCAGGTTACCTACATACAACAAATATTTTGGAAACGATGAAGTGAAGAATATCTCACTATTCTACAGCAACGAGTGAAGTGACGTAAACCACATCAAAACAAACAAGTCAACGTATGCAACAGAACCGAAAATTCAGCACCTCTTAAATGATCCTTGGCTCGTGTTATAGAAGTTGTCACTGGAACAGACGTTGTCGCAAGAATAGCCGTTCTTCGTACGTAGACGCATTAAGTCATCAACCAACTGTGCATTTTACCTGTCCATGATTCTTTTGAGTTAGACCTTCCAACGGGTGGAGGATGTTCGGAGTAACTCCTTTCACGATGGAACTACCATTAATGAGTAGCATTAATCTTAAGTTATTATTCTAAGTCAAAGTCAAAGTCTATCGTTATAGTTCTAGTTCGCTTTTTATATTCCATACCAGCAATTGCATTTGACCTGGTAAACCACCAACAACATTACTTTTCCATCTTCGTATTATATAGTATATTTATATTAATAAATCCTTTTGTAAATATATATAGTTGTTGTTTTATATAGCGATTCAAAGCTATCAAGAGGCTTGTTAGCTCAACAGTGGGTTTATCACGTTTATGCTCGAATTCACGCAGAAAGACACCGGATGGTAAGAATACACAGTCAAAAACCAACCCAAAGAAAATTTTCAACGTATATGTCGAAAAAAAGACGAAATATTCCTGTCGTATATTCAGTTAAAATTTCGGATATCAGTATCGTTGGTTTTTAATTTTGACGTGATATAACACTTTATGTCATCAACTGTGGAATCAGTAGCAAATCTCGAAATGAAAATTTACTTTTTCGAGGTATCACAACTTAGTTTTTATTACCAGACTTGAATCCTGAGAAGTTTTTCTGTGACTTTCTTTGTACTCTGATCATGGGATTTTGCGGGCAAGGGAAGAAAATTAATAAGGTCAATGTTGGGTGGGAGCATTATTTTGAAGGATGATGTGGCGGTCTGTCAGCCCAGCACATTTAAAATGGGCAAGGCCGTCACATAGCCAGCAAGAAACAAAGAGTTCCTTCACAGTACAATTCGGGAAATTGCAATCACTATGTTAAAAACAACAACAATCATAAACATATTAATGAGAAATAAATGCAATAAAAATAATTTGTTATCAAAGGTCACAGCTAATGTTGACTGCGACACACGAAAAATGAGAACTCGCAAAACGAATATTAATTCTTACAGACTAATAGAGAATTAAGATGCAAATTAGATTTCTAAAATAATTAAATTACAATTACATAAGTAGATAACTTAAACTAAGAAGCAGAATTGAGGGTAGTAATGAAGGATACCCTAGAGTGAGAAAAATCAAGAAGAACTTTCTCGGAAATCGAGTTAAACTCACGCATAGCACGCTTGAGAGGAGCATATTCAGCAAATTAGTACTTTCCATTTTATAATAAAATGGGGAAATAGATCTGAGACAACATTGAGGAATGTCGATTTTCCAGTAGTTTAAGATGTAAATGCAATAAACGAGATGTATATGATGGTATTGGGTCAACGAACTTTAAGGAGCGGAGAGCAAATTTAAGAAAAATCTTTTAAAACATGCTCGATCCTATTAATTGACGATATGCAATATGGTCTCCAGACAAACACTGCATACTCCAAAATGGACCGAACAAAACAGGTATACAGTAATTTCAACGTGTAGGGGTCGGAAAAATTTAAAGCATTCGACGGACAAAGCCGAGCACAGAGAATGATTTAGAAGCGATATAGTTGATGTGGTTACTGAAGGAAAATCTGTTGTCAAAGATTACCCCAAGATCTTTGATTTCAGTAACGCATTTTAGGGCGCAATTAGAAATATTGTAACTTGTGGATAAGATGTTACGTCCCCTACCATTAGAGATCTGAGAGCATTTAGCTYCGATTTCAGGTACCAATCATAAAAAGTATCAATATGACATTGAAGTTTGAATACATCTTGTGGGTTTTTGATTATTGCAAAAATKTTKAAGTCATCTGCATATAACAGAAAGTTAGCGAAAGAGAAGCAACAGGAAATATCATTGATAAACAGCACAAAGAGAAGTGGACCCAAGATGCTTCCTTGTGGTACTCCTGAAGACACACTGAATGTATCAGATGACACTCCATCGACATTGACAACGCATCGTCTATTTTGCAGATATGATTTAATCCACTGCAAGAAAACCGAGTGAAACCCTAAAGATGATAATTTTTAAATTACTAAAATTATTTTATACCAACTTTCAGAATAGGGGTAATGCATGTCAATTTCCAGTCAGCAATAAAATTCCCAGAGGAGAGAGATTTATTGAAGATAAGCATGAGAGGATATACCAAGGCAGTACAATTTTTTATAAGTACAGGTGGAAGCCCATCCAAAACCAATTTGGGAGAAGACTTAATATCGTAAATAGCCTGGGCAATATCATCCTGTGAAAGACACAGTGTGCCAAAATTTAATACTAGGATCGCCGTGAACATAATTCGATTGGAAAAATTCAGCAAACAGGTTGGAGATGTCGCCAGGTGTGCACGCGGACTTATCACCCCCGCTTAAAGCAGAGGGAATGGCCGAACACGCTCTTCTAGATTTTACAAAGTTCCAAAAGAGCTTAGGGTTCGACTTGATTGAAGACTCTGTACTATTAATAAACCTTTGATAGAAAAACTTGTCCAATTCATTTTGTGTACTGCTGGTATTGAACAAAGGAAACATGAGATTTAGTTGAAGAAAATTTTCTGTAGTATTTATTTCTAAGATGTTTTAAACGTTTGAAGTTTTTAGTGTACCAAGGCAACTTATATGGTTGTATATGTTTGAGCGGGATATTATAATGACAAAATTCCTGAATTGATTTCTTAAAAATCGCGAAACTATTAGCTGTATCTAGTCCAGAAAGTAAATCATCCCATTTAATCTAACAAAGCAGATTATTGAGTCGTTCAAAATCACAAAATGCAAAATTAAACCCAAGCCCATCAGTAGGTTTAACAGGAGCAAAAAGATAAGTATCCCCCTCAAACACTAGCGGAGATTGGTGAATGGTGGCTATAGTAATTGAAGAGAATCCGTCAAGAAACCTAAGTCTTAAATTATCACTGAAAAAGACTAAGTCAAGAAAGCGATCGAGACTATTTTAATATGAGTTGATTTGAATCAGATTGAGACTAAGCAAGCTATCAATGAAAAATAACTCCTGAGAGGACGAAAGATTGGAGCGAATAAGAGCAGGACTATAGGAACAACCAGACTAGACGATAGTGCTTAAATTAAAGTTACCCAGAACACAAATATTATTCTCTTTCACCTTATTTAATACCAGGGAGTAAATATTGCGTGCGACTTATACAACTCTAGAGGACTATTAGAAGGGATGTACGGTATGAGGCTAGAATTAACAGAGCGTAATTGATACAAATATATAATTGGTCCAGAATAGAATCATCATTATCAAGCATGATTAAAGCATGATATTTGCGATGAACTGCTAGGAGAAAACCACCTCTCTAAAAAAAGTAATTAACTGTTTTTTTTTTTACTTTTTCAGCATTATGTTTGTATAAATTTTTTCATAACATTGTCAACAAATGATAAAAAATATAGGGACGATAGCCAGGCGACATTTAAAAAAAATTAAGTACATCGGTTGAGTGATTCGACTGGAATCAATTTTCCTTTCGGGGGAAATTGAAGTTAGTCGTATCGACTCCTTTTAAAATTTGTCTATTTCCATATACATACATACATATGTGTGTACAAATTTTTAATATTTTCCCCCTTTGCGGTTTTTATAAAAAATCCGTTGCCAAACTGTTTAAGTATTCGGTTTATTCTCCGGTGAAAAACCGAAATACCGCTAACAAAGAAAACGCAAAATATTTATTTACTCGTCAATACTTATTTTGTTGCCTCCAAAGTAATCCCCACCATATGTAATACACTTAAGCCAACGATTTTTCCAGTTCATGAAACACTTTCGTAAGCACTTTCTACGATGGTTTTCAACTCCTTCAGCGGATTTTGTTTTATCTCTTCGATCCACTGAAATCGGGTTCTCCGGAGCGAAAATTTGACTTTGGGAAACAAGGAGCCAAATTTGGTGAATACGGTGGTTGATCGATGGAATTCATCGCATTTTTGGCTTTAAATTCAGTTACAATCGTCCTCGAACGGGTTTCATAGCAAAATCTCCACCAAAATCATTCGAACAGACTCGCGAGAGATGTCGAGCTCTCATGCCATCTCTCTAACACTTGTCTGATAATTTTAAATCATCATTTACTGTTTTTACATATCCAATAGTTGAAGAGAGCAAAATTCGTCCAGATTTTTTCGCTTTTTTTTCGCTAAAAAGAAGAGATTGCCACACTTATGGTGGCGAACAATTTCTTAAATTTTTTCTATATTGTAGCAAATTTGTAATGCAACAATACAAATTTTAATTTGTTTACATACAAGTTAATAACGAGCCATTCAAAATTGCTCTTAGTTTTGTACTCAAAGTTATTCTGACTAGTATATACGAAAATATTTTTGAAATTCAGCTAGTAGTTTCCGTATATCAGAAAGTCAATGTTATACTTATTTTATTTTCTCTTACAAAATAAGTCTCATTTTAAACATACTATACATACACACAATATTTTTTATACCACCCAAATTGCGATTTCACTTACTCTGCACCCGAGAAAACTCAAAGTCAAGTGGCAAGTTCGGGTATCCACCTCATGGTAATTATGAATAATGACTGCCCTTCCGAAACATGTTCAAAGATGTTTATATAAAATACCCAAAACTATCAATGCATAGAAATTGTTCGACCTACGATACAAAACAAGCAGGCGGCTTAATAGAAAGGGCGGAAGAGTAGTTCAAAACTCTAATGAAATCTACCCTATCACCCTAGTTCTTACCAGCTATCAAGTAAACAGCAAACATTGAGAAAATGTTTCATAGTTCATGTTTCGTTCAGTTTCCAGCACACAAATCAAGGAGGATATATAATAACATTTTGAACGAATAATATCTTTACTGTGTGCCACCTTATGGTCAAAAATTGTTTAAATGCAATGTTCAAGCCCCTAGGTACCGAATATTTAGACGGTACCTACCTCTGACTTTTGATCGAAAAGTCGATCAATATGTGATATATATAACTGAAATTAAGGGATAAGCTTTATCTTATAATGGTATGTCTATATGTCAAAAATGGGTTGAATAGGTCCCTTAGTCCCCATATACTTTGTACCGCATATATCGGTCAATACGTGAGCTATCTCAATGAAAATGAGCCAACGTGTTTAACTCACAACAATGCATAACTGTGCTTAAAACAGATCAATTTGAGCGAAAAGTTGACCCAGCCCCACCTACTAATATCAGGATTCTGGATTTGATTCGTGTTTTCATTGTAGGTATATGAGGGCTAAGGGAATTATTGATCCTATTCAAACTATTTTTGACATATAGACACACGATTATCAAAAAAGTACTATCCCTGATTTTAAATTATATATCTCAGACATTGACCGATATTTTAGAAGAAAAGTCAACTATAGGTACTGAGGTCAAAATATTGGGTACCTAGGGTCTTGAACGGTTTTTGTCGGATTTGAACAATTTTTTTGTCATAAAGTATTTCGTCATACATCGTGCAAAGTTTAATCCCGTTATTTTAATTGCTTCTTGGTTTGTGTAATGGAAATAAAAAGTCAAGTGAAATTTAAAGTTGTGCTATATTGTCCGATTTCGCCCATTTTCACAACGAGGCATAGGAATATAAAAATAATACCTCATACCAGTATTGAGATATGGGATTTCATCCAAAGGTGGACGGTGCCACGCTCATCGTCTAATATTTAGCCCGCTCCTAAGCCTTTTCATATCATCCCAGCGGAAAATTTGCACTTTTCTGGCATATTTAGTTATTGCATTATCACGTTTTTAGTTTTAGTTTTCAACAGTGCCGCTATATGGGGGTTACGGGATTTTCATCCGATTTCATCATTTTCTCACTACCGGTAGGAGTCCTTGTAATATTCGTGCTGGACGAATTTGGATGTTGTAGCTTTAGTGGCTTAGGATATATATACATTGAACTTATAAGAGGACGGGTCCCCCACTTTTTCAAAATTGTTCGCCCACAGATGCCATTTGCTGCCGCGATTCCCTCCGCCAAATTAGATATTTATATATTAATTTAGTGCTTAGTTATGACACTTCATAAGTTCTACGGACAGACAGATAGTCAACAGGATTTCTCGTCATATTAATCCTATATATGTATATCTCGATTAGGTTTAAGTGATACGTACAACCGTTAGGTGAAAAAACTATAATACTATGTAACAACTGGTAGCAAGAGTATAAAAAGGCGAGCTGAAAACAGAATATAATAGGGTCGTAGAAGAGTACCTCCATCTAGACCATATGAACCGTTGAAGTAAATTAAACATATTTCGCATAATSAATGCACGTCCAAATGAACACGTATTTACTATTTAAAATACCACGAAAGCAAACAATTACCGTTAAGAATAGTATAAGCTACGAAATAGGACTAACCCTTCCTAACAAATTATTTTCTACGTAAGGTATCTTTGAAAATACATGGAAAGGGTTATAGTAAATATTACGAGTCGATGAAATCGATGTGGGATTCTTGGGGGGCTCCTATGAAAGGGAAGGATGATGTGACCAAAGATACCTTCTACGAGCGCTTGGAGCGCACTTGTGAGATCTGCCCAAGTCACGATGTTAAAATCGTGCTTGCCGACTTGAACGATAGTGTGAGCAGAGTAGGTATCTTTGGAACAATGATTCGTAAATTCAGCCTAAACGAAGAAACATCCCCATACCTGGCTATCTCCGGATTGAAAAGCCACTAACCAGACTTATGATGTTATAACAGACGGAAGACACGTCTCCAGTGAAGGAAAATATTTTAGACATGCGTATGCCCAGATGTCCTAACACTAACACTGACTCGGACCACAAACTTGCCGCAACCAAGATATGCACCGATTTTGTGCAGCAAGAAAAGGCACGCCAACAGACAAAGTCATAACAGATGGCGGTACGATTTTCTATTTGACCTTCACTCCTACTCTCAGATCGCACTAGTCAGCAACTCGGTATAAGCGAAGAAGGAAGGCACGTCAAGCGCCTTAAGCTGAGCTGAGCAGTATGGTGTTGCAGCGAAGAGAAAACAGACAACCTACATATTTCCCATTGCTACAATCCACTACACCAAGTGCGTGATAATATAGATACCGAGAGTTGAAGGGGGAAGCGAAACGCATTTGCTGACAAAAAAAGAGAGAGGCCCAAATTCATAATCGATGACGATAGAGCAGACGTTCTATTACCCGACCATGAAGAAGTTCGATGAGAAAACATTTTATTGTTTTGCACGGATAACTCTCACGCTGATATACGATTCTAAAAGAGCACAATACTGAATCGGATGACTTAGTTTTTGCATAAGGCCTTAGTCCCACGGAACCATAACAACTTCGGTTACTTTCGAAAGGCTTGGAAAATGTGTACAACGGATTATAAATGTATTTTTTTATTGATCTTGAACCGAACAACAGATATTGAATAAATTTTACAAAAATATTTTGGCAAAGTCAGCGACACTCTGCAGCAATACTTACACATATGTTGCTGAATAATCGACATTGGTGGGGTTACACTTAAATAAAAAAATATTATGAAAACAAATTACCCCTTCTACAAATAAAATGCTTAAATGTCGTTACGTAAACAATTTGTTAAAATATTGCTGCATTATGCATATTCAATATTAATGCAATAAGCAATAACAAATGAAATTGCTGATTATGCTTGAACGGCAGTTTCACAGTTTCGTACTTCGAATGCTTACGATTTAACTTGATTTTCGACCACTGCTGATTAAATTGTTAGTTTTAAGAACTTAGTCTGAAAGACAACAGAAACGAATAAAGCTGAATTTTCATATAACAATAATTCGTTTTATTTAAATACATGTATGCGTATATACATATGAGGGGAATAAAATTTAAAATATAACTGGCACAGTCACAGGGTCACTTCTCTCAAGAAAAGTAACTAAAACAAACAAACGTTAAACTGTTCAAGTGAAATTTAAATAAAATCAAGTTAAATTAATTTAGAGTAAAGCACAAAAAAATTATACGAAAACTTTTTCAGGATATAAATACACTGATAGAATAAAACTTGAGACGATTTGACGCCAACAGAAACATTTGATAATATGGGAGGACAAAGCAGCAATCAACAAAAAATGGAACAAATGGCGAATGTAATTAGGCAACAATAGTAAGCAATTAACCAAATGATGCTTCAGTTTGAGAAATAGATACGGACACAATCATTATTAACTCCTAAAGAATTGTTACAACAATTCAGACAATTGAAAAGTCTGGATACTGGACATAATGTTATATCTTTTATAAAATCTGTTAATATAACACGACTGTACACAACAACACAAGTACAAATAGACATAATCATTATATTTAATTTAGTCAAAATTACCCAAATACAGAAAATACGAATTTAAATGATGATCGAAGTCAACAATTTAGACACAGTTATATTCCAAGTATTCAGTATCATAGAGATAACACTACCAATCAAACTAGAATCACAAATGGGAATACTAACTTTCAGAACATCAGACCAGCACCCGAGCCAATGGAAATAGATACCTTTCAGGAAAACCAAATTGAGACGGAAAACGAAATAAATTTTTTAATATTGCCTCACGACCTATATTACCCATAATTCACATATTAATTGGGAAACAAAAAATTACATGCCTTGTCGATACAGGCTCTTCTACTAGTGTAATAAAAAAGGGGTGTTAACGGAGTAAACTATTCTCGAAAAACCATTATACATAAAACACTTAACGGCGTAAATGAAATTGATAACATTATTACAACACCATTTTCAAAAGAATTCGGATGCCTTGGTATACTTCAATGGAAAGGTATTGATTTTGCAAACAAATATTTTTCAGCTATAACGAGGCAAAATTTTTTGCAACCATTAATGGCAAGAATTGATATTAAAGAAAAATATGTTCAACTTTTAAATAATAAATTATATTTCGACGAATACAATTATCCTCAATAAATTCAACATATTTATAATTTACAAGAAATAAGGCCTAGTGATACAAAATAAACATTTTCAATTTATCACATTTAAATACTGAAGAACACCAGGCAACCTTAAGGCTGCTTACTGAGTTCAATGATTTATTATTTAAAGAAGAAGACACGTTATCCTACACAAATGAAGTGCAACATGAAATTGTTACCAAACAAGTCCAGGAAATGAAGCATCAAATTAAGGATATGTTGCTACAGAAAATAATAAATACAAATCCACTGTAGATTGTCGAGAAAAAATTGGACAATTCTGGGAAAAAGAAATACAAAATTGTCATCGATTACAGGAAACTAAACGAATTTACAGTTAATGATAAATTTCCAATTCAAAATTTAAATTCATTACTAGAAAATTAGGTAGGGAACTATACTTACAACTTTAGATTTGGCCAAGGGATTTCATCAAATTTCAGTTAGAGAAGAAGACAGAGTTGAAACTGCATTTTCAATATCCTTTAGTCGTTATGAGTTTATTTGTATACCTTTTCACCTTAAAAATGCCCCATCAACCTTCCAAAGGCTGATGAACATAATTCTTCTTGAAAACATTGACGATATCTTAGTGTTCGGCCCTTCATTGGAAGAGCACCTAATTAATTTAAAATTAATATTTCGGACGCTTAGAAAAGCCAAATTAAAAAAAAAAAGTGAAAAAATTCGACTTTCTAAAGAAAGAAACGCAACTTTTGGGATATATTCTCACAGCAAATGAAATAAAACCAAATCCCCCCAAAGTTTTGAAATTATCAGAAATTAGAAAATAGTACTAAGAAAATTAAATAATTTCTAGGAATGACAGGTTCTTACAGGAAATTTGTTAAATGTATATCCTACAACCCAATACTTAAAAAAGGATATAAAATTAACAAATACTACGCCGCTATCATAAATTCATTTGAAAAATTAAAGGATATCGTAACGCACTCACCTATATTGCGATATCCAAATTTTCCAAAAATAATCTAAATCACTAAAGATTCTAGTAACTTTGCAATTTGAGCAGTTTTGTCTCAAGATGACCATCCCATTGCATCTGCACCAATAACATTAAATAAATAGTAAACAAAATATGCTTCAATCGAAAAAGAGTTGTTAGCAATAGTATGGGCCGTTAATTATTTTCCCCCATACGTTTTTTACAGTCAATTTGATCTAGAAGGTGATCATCAACCATTAAAGTGGATAATGACCAAATATACGGGCAAAGACATGAGTCCAAAACTGCGTTAGTTTAAGAGAATATGACTTTTCACTTGAATATATATAAGGAAAAACTAACAACATTAAACGACGATGCTCATATAGAAATTCTCTAAGGTGATGATGAAAATAACAGCATGTTAGTAGAAGTTGAAACAGTTCACTCACAAGATGAAAATGTAGGATTTGAAATTCCTATCATGAATGTAAAACACAAATAATCATAGTACAGTAGAAACAAAACTCCATTGAAATTATATTTAGTTCCAAGAGAATTTACTTAGACAAGAACGATATCGATCAAAACAATATGTTAAATATCATTAGAAAAGAAATACTAGATAAAGGAAAAGTAGGCATATATTCCCATCTTAACGATCGCGAATATTACAAAAGTATACAGAAAGAGTTTTCAGAAAATCCCATCGTGAAATTTGATAAATATTCACGTATGGCGATTGATATAGAAAATGAAGAAGAGGTAAGAAAACAAATTGCTCTTYTTCATAAAAACGAAAGCGGTCACTGCGGTATAATAGCATGCTCTTAGCAACTAAAGTCCAAGCTGTATAATCCTCACCTTAAAGAGAAATCGATATATTTGCGTAATAAATAATTGCGATATATATTCAGGTGGCAAATACGACCGAAACTCAATAAAAAGGAAATTTGTAATCATTTGCAATAGCAATGTATAAAGATTAAACAATACAATTACCGAAAAAATCAGAACATTCAAACTTGACAAACTTTTACCAATTACACAACAAATTCTAAAAGCCATTACACTATATAATGACAAATCAATCAATGCAATCAAATGCACGCCATCAGAAGTGCAGAATAAAACAAAAGACACAAAATAATTTACGAAAGTCTCTGTAAAATAAAACAAGCAAAAATACATAAAGCAAATAAAATAAAGAAAATTATACAGAAGCGAGAAAAGAGGAATTTTTAAAAAACTACAAAAATTTAAGGTGTAAAGAAGAGTAAAAATTTAGAAAAAAACTCTACAAGGAATAAATACAAGTAATATTAAAAGATCTACAAAAACAAAATTTGGTAACCACTAATAGTTGATAATATCATTAACAATTCTAATTACAGATAATTATTGATAATAGTCAGTAGAATGAAATTTTATTTTGCATAAAATAGATACCAACGAAATAACGACTGTACTATTATTAATGAGTGAAAATTTAAATATACAATTACACAAAATAATAATAACATTCTTTAATACTTGAGGGGTTCCATGGTACAATAAGTAAAAGTTTTAATACAAAATATTTATTTAGAAAACTTACTCATGTTAACTATAATTAAGAATCAGATTGAACATATTCAAAGTTATGTGACAACAACACAAAATGGTATATTTGATGCAAGCATTCTTACAAACAAAGAAATAAGCGTTAATAAAATAAATATAATTAAAATTATGTATTTAAGAACAGCCATATTTAAAAATAACAACGATTTGATATTTGTAATTAAAGTACCTGAAACGTTTTATACTATACATGTTGTAACTATAATACCTATTCCAAGCCCTCATGTAGAAATAAATGCAGAAATAGAAAAAGTATTTGAGTATGATAATAAAATATACACAAATGAAGAGAATAAATATATAAATGAACGTGTTTTGTCAAAACATTGTAAATACATAAAAAAAAATGTTAATTAATAAAAAAATTAAAAGACAGAAATTGTAGAAATTAACGATAATTGTAAAAAATGCAAGAAATAATTCTACTAATAATAAAAACTATTTAACAATACAATAATTGTTAAATAGAAATGAAAAAGAAACAATTTGAAAATGTACACTGAAAAAATTAGCCTACCAAAATTCAACAATATTACATTTAATACTACACTTACGATAGAAGAAGTAAAATTAACGGCAATTCCAAATATAAAAGAGAAAGAAGAGCTCAAATAATATAACCGAATTATAAACTACAGTACCCCGCCAATCCCTTAGAAACAGGAACAATTATTCATATAGTTTTACGTTCAGAGTCAAATAAACTAAAAGTTATTACGATATGTGAATGCAATTTTTTGCTTAATATTTATTGGAAATATCATCTTTTCATAAAATTAAGAAAAACTTAAAGTTTTTTAGATTTGGTTTGGCAAACCTTTGTTTTTATTAACAGCCTTCACTATTTGAGGCATACAATTCAAACAAATATCATCATTATTTTTTAATCTGGATCATTTAGGCACACATCCTTTGAGTGGGGTTATTGTGGAATATGCCTTCGATTTAAGGATCGTTCAACAGTTTTCGATGGGGCTTTGGTCGGTTGAAGTGCCCGCCTAAGGTAATATACTGATATCCGAGTTGTGAAGGCCATCAGTCGTTCGTTGGGAGATGTGGCAAGGGACCTTAGCAGGCGTACAAGTGTACTGAGCTGCTGAAGGGTTCAGTGTTGCTAAATATGGTTTAAAACCATCTTGAAGTACATTGGTGTACTGCTCAATAGTCATCGTTCCCTCAACAAAATAAATTCGTCCAGGACCTTCAAAAAATATGCAGCTCTAAATCATTACATTTGGGGGATATTTTACCGTTTTTTAAATGCAGTTCTCCACATAACGTTCACACGGTCTACGACGTACTAATTCTAGCCGGCCTTCGTCGCTAAAGTTAATCTTTGTTAAGGAGAAAATCATGTTAAATAGCACCATAACTTTGAATGGGAGACTTTCGGGGGACTTTCATAACTTTTATGTTTACCTTGTTGCAATCCATCTTTGTGTAGTTCTGACGAAGTTTGACATTTAATACTCGTTCATATTTCATTCACTTGGTCAATTTTGATTTCCTTGCTGTACGGCGGGTTTAGGGGTTTTCTGAAAAGATGCGTTCAACTGTTCTTTGCGATATTTTTTCATGGATATCATTTAGATTCTTTTAAATTTCTCTAGCTGGTTTACTGCGCAATTACAGAGTGAACCTCATTACTTTACGTCGAATGCGCTCAGACATTTTCCCATTTTGGGCAGCATTTTGCCACATACGTGTGCGACCAACGGTGCAATATTTGAATGTGTGCACAATTTTCGCTACTCGAGTAGCACTGCACTCATTCCATTTTTTTTTTTTTTTTTATTATTTTTCTGAAGGATGTACCTTTTTAAAGACCAGCAACTTTGGGTTTTCTTTGAAATGTCCAATTTTTTTACCTATTTCCTAAAAGGTTCATTTTGTTTTGCTTATTTTATAATGCTTCAGAAAACTTAAAAAAAAAAGTTAAATAATGAATGAATCTCTGAAATAAAAGTCAAACACTTATAAAAACTTCGGTTCCTTCCACTACGCGGCTCAATTTATCTCTGATGGATCATAAATCAGAAATGATAAATCCAAGTGAAGTAAATATTTCAATATAATTTCGTATTAGGAGGATGGGGTCATGTGTAGAAGTTCACGCAAGTGAGGAAAGTTTTCTGATCGCCATTCACTTGGGAGTGGCCAGAAACGATTCTTTCACATACGAATCAAGCAGCTCACGACTTCCGGTCCTTGACCAAGTATACTCTGGGTAGCCTAAGAATATCCGTTTGAAGGTGAGCTAAAGTGAGAAGGCGAAACATTCCCTGCATAGGGTTGTGCGCTGGGTTTGGGACCCGCCACGTAAAAAAACCACCTCAATGACAACGCAACAACAGCCTCGGATGAGAGACCCCACTTTTGATGACGACCATGGCAAACGAAATAAGGACT
The DNA here is from genome assembly GCF_001853355.1 of Bactrocera latifrons. NCBI lineage: Eukaryota > Metazoa > Arthropoda > Insecta > Diptera > Tephritidae > Bactrocera > Bactrocera latifrons. The sequence goes on along the minus strand of NW_017537229.1, from coordinate 24,425 downwards.
ACGAATTGAGGGCATGCACTTGGTATGTCCGGTCCCTTAATTGGGAAGGTGCCGCTGCCCAGCTGGTTGATGTCCTCGTAAAAATTAAGGCTGACATCACCGCCGTCAAAGAAATGCGAT
>NW_017537229.1:22788-23960 GCF_001853355.1 Bactrocera latifrons | reverse complement strand
CAGCGGAGAGAAAACAGGCTGCCTACCTCGCAACGTTACGATCGACCACAACACGTGCGGGATGGGATAGATACCGAGAGTTGAAGAGGGAAGCGAGACGCATTTGCAGACAGAAAAAGAAAGAGGTCGGAATGCATGAGTACGAAGAGCTTGATAAGCTGGCCGATAGGGGTAATGCTCGAAAATTCTACGAAAAAATGMGGCGGCTTACAGAAGGTTTCAAGACCGGAGCACATTCTTGTAAAACCCCCAAAGGTGACCGAGTCACCGATGCCTAGAGCGTACTTAAATTATGGGGGAACACTTCTCCAGCCTGCTGAATGGCAGTCAACGCACAACGGCAGGAGAAGGCGAACCCGTTGCCCCAATCAACGACGATGGAGCAGACGTTCCATTTCCCGACAGGAAGAAGTTCGAATAACAATTACCCGCTTGAAGAACAACAAAGCGGCGGGGGCCGATGGATTGCCGGCCGAGCTATTCAAACACGGCGGAGAAGAGCTGATAAGGAGCATGCATCAGCTTCTTTGTAAAATATGGTCGGACGAAAGCATGCCCAACGATTGGAATTTAAATGTGCTATGCCCAATCCTCAAAAAAGGAGACCCCACAATCTACGCCAACTACCGTGGGATAAGCCTCCTCAATACCGCATATAAGGTTCTATCGAGCGTATTGTGTGAAAGATTAAAGCCCACCGTCAACAAACTGATTGGACCTTATCAGTGTGGCTTCAGACCTGGAAAATCAACAACCGACCAGATATTCACCATGCGCCAAATCTTGGAAAAGACCCGTGAAAGGAGAATCGACACTCACCACCTCTTCGTCGATTTTAGAGCTGCTTTCGACAGCACGAAAAGGAGCTGCCTTTACGCCGCGATGTCGGAATTTGGTATCCATGCAAAACTTATACGGCTGTGTAAGCTGACGTTGAGCAGCACCAAAAACTCCGTCAGAAGCGGGAAGGACCTCTCAGAGCCGTTCGATACCAAACGAGGTTTCCAACAAGGCGATTCCTTATCGTGCGACTTTTTCAACCTGCTTCTGGAGAAAATAGTACGAGCTGCAGAACTAAATAGGGAAGGTACAATCGTCTATAAGAGTGTACAGCTGCTGGCGTCTGCCGATGATATTGATATCATTGGCCTCAACACCCGCGCCGTTAGTTC
>NW_017537229.1:9863-21403 GCF_001853355.1 Bactrocera latifrons | reverse complement strand
GAAGAGGAAGACCTCCACTCCGTTGGAAGGGCCAAGTGGAGAAGGACCTGGCTTCACTTGGAATATCTAATTGGCGCCACGTAGCGAAAAGAAGAAACGACTGGCGCTTTGTTGCTAACTCTGCTATAATCGCGTAAGCGGTGTCTACGCCAATCAAGGAGAAGAAGAAGAATTTCGTATTTAAGTCCCGTTAATTGCAACGGTACATTTTTTTAATATCCGACACGTGGTAACATGTAGTGCACAGTCTACTTAATGCTTAGGTGGTGGAAAAAATTTAAATTTTTCGTCTAGCAAACATTCCAAGAAAGTTATTCGTCAATTTTTACATATATTTACCCTGTTTCTAAANAAAAATTTAAATTTTTCGTCTAGCAAACATTCCAAGAAAGTTATTCGTCAATTTTTACATATATTTACCCTGTTTCTAAAGGGTTGGCGGGGTACTGCATAGGATACCAACAATTGTAGTTGTGGCAATAATAATAATATCAGTGGAGACAGTGTGGGAAAAATGTATAAAATCAAACAACAGAATTCAGGAGAATTCTTTGTTAAAAGGTGGAGGAGTTACGTACATACTACCACAAACACCCAATACCATATCTCGAACATCTGCCACAATTTCAGATGTTGAAGAAAGTATACAAAAATATTTAGACAAAGTCAGGGACACTGTATAACAATACATATGTCGCTGCATAATCGACATTGGTGCCGTTACAAATAAATCAAAAAATATTATGTAAAATATTTGTCAATTAATGTGCATTCTACAAATAACAACAGTAGAACAGTTTGCTAAAATACTGCTGTATTATGCATAACCAATATTAAAGTAATAAACAATAACAAACGAAATTGCTGATTATGCTTGAACGGGAGTTTCACAGTTTCGTATTTCGAATGCTTACGATTTAACTTGATTTTCGATTATTTGATTAAATTTTTAGTTTTAAGAATTTAGTCTGAAGAACAACAGAAACGAATAAAGTTGAATTTCTCACATAACAATAATTCGTTTCATTTAAATACATGTATACTTACATATATACATATAATAAGATTAAAATTTAAAATATAACTCGAGTGCCATTTGCCAGTTACCAGTCGCAATGCTCGAACGAGTCATCAAGATTGGATAAAACGGATGCGAAATCTGAGACCGCTGACATAATTTGAAAGAGATAATCTTAAACAAATAAATGCCAAAGAATGTTCCTTCGAATGTTAATAAACATTTCCCATTAATTTTGTGATTTTTTCTTAAAAAAGTGGAAAACAGCGAAATGTATCACCTTTTACATGATCCAAGCACTGCCGGCGTTGGGTACTGTTAAAGCATGACTCACTTGAGCAATTCCAATTTGAAGATTCTATATACGTAAAATTTACGTACACTATAATTTTAGGGTTACTATAAGATTTGATATAAATTAAACTGCCGAGAATTCTCCTATCCGACTTTTACAATTGACTGGTTAAAATAGGTTTGAGTTTTAATGTTTCCATGGTGCCTTACTCTTGATATTTCCAAACAGTTAACAAAAATAGTACCATTGGGAATTTTGTATATATCCGACCTGCTATTTTACACGTGACTTTTGCAGTTTAGCACCCAATGGTGAAAATATGAGCAGGTTATATGAAGTTGCGTGAAATTGGCTGAAGCCATTATCCTGAATTCTGTGTTGAAGCAATTACTTATTGTTCAAAAAAGTTTAAATATTTTTAGTAGCAGCACAAAAAGTTGAGAAATCTGAATCCAAAATTCCCAAGTCACTTCACTATCTTTCTAATAAGAGGTGGGCTTAGTGAATCGATGACATTAAGCCATTTCCGAAAAATCTAAAGTGTTGCTAAACGTTTTCAATGAAGTCAAAGAACTTAATCTTACAGCAGAAACTGCGTTTTGATGACCTTGGTATGGTTTAAAATGCTTTAGTCAATAAATAAAAGAAACTCAGTTTTTCGGCTGAATTTAAAAACATAGAATGCCTTATTGTAGATTTTCGCTTTGTGCGCAATTATTGGGAAACAATTAGTAATAAATGCAAAACTGTTGCAGAACTATCGAGACGATGTTATCATCAACAAGAAAACAAAACTCATAAACGATCTAAATGAAGATGTGGATGAAAAGCGTAATAAGGAAAAATTTAATTAAAAGAAATCGTTCTCTTTCCTATTGCAGTTCAATACAGCTGCAAAAATGTACAAAAAAGTATTCTTTGGACACGTTTACGATCAAGTTTACTACCAAATTTTTAAACACTGCTTATTGAATGCCATTATTGCTCAAAAATTATAAAAGCTTTTCCATAATAATTGCATCACTTCAAGAATATTTTGCACTTTACCCGTATTTGTTCAAGCGGTGAGCGTTCGTTTAGTGCTTATGCAAGACATCAAAACTTTTCATTACTCATGCCCGTAACAGAGCAAGAATTCAGGACCATTTCTACTGTGTCTAGAAGTAGATTTAGCCTTTAAGCGGAGTTTTCAGACATATAGACAGCATTCGATGCCACCAAAACTCGAAGAGCTCACTTCTAAGTTATAAGTAATTGAATATTAGAAGATTCTAAACTGCTCGTTCAAAAGCTTAATCGTGATAATCAACAGATTTTAAAAGAACTGTTTTCTTTTTAATTAAACCGACTAATAAACCTTTGAGAGGAATGTTTTGTCTTCTTAATTGTCAAGCTTTCCTTCCTCTGAGTTCATATATTTTAGAATAATCTGAAAAATTTATTAGAATAATCTGACAGTCTATGTATGAACTGATGTATAAATTATTAATTTTCAAAATATGATGAAAGCACAAAACATTATGTCGTGTTTAACTTAAGTATTCTTCAAACCCATTGAAATAGTAAGTGGGAAAATAGTTACTAAAATTTTTAAAGTATTAAAAAAGTTCCTGGAGAGAACGTGGTAGGGCCYCACGTTTTAAGAGGTTATATTTTTATACTCTTCCATGATGTTTTTTACATAGTATAATAGTTTTGTTGACCTAACGGTTGTTTAAGTTACTTAAACTTAATCTACGTAGATATGGAGTTATTTACTGTAGATAAACATCATCAGGATGATGAGACGATTTGAATTCCGAGTAACTGCCTGTCTGCCCGTTTGTAGATGGAGGTAATCGCCTACGCCCACAAATTCTTAAGTAAAAAAAATTAATCGATAACGTATAAAGAAGCACCTGTGCAATCTAATAGATTTAACATACATATCTCCTAAACATCTAAAGTGGATACTACACAATTTTATATAAGAACTACTCTCGACAGTGGGAAAATGGATGAAATCGAATTATAACTAAGCCTTCTCTCCGCAATGGTTTTGTTACAAACTATTAAAAGTGTGTTAAATCAATAAATAATTGTATCAGAGACAATAAATTTTAAACCCAGGATGATACAAGAGGGCTTCATGACCGATATGGTTTTAGTTTTTCTAACAAACCTTACACCGAAAATGACGGTAAGTCATCTTGGTTCGCCCCCCAAATCCGTAATATAATGAATTCCGATTATCTGTCTACCTCTGAATTAAATATATTTTAACCTGACGACAGGTAAAATATAAATATTAAATATAATTATTATTATATTATTATTGTGGTTGCAATTTTTTGGTACGTTATTACTTAAAATTATTTAAATAAACAAATAAGTAACACCTAAGTTCGGGTGCAACCAAACATTTTATACTTTTGCAACTTACAAGAGTCAAAGCCAAGGAAACACTTTATGGTGTAAAACGTCAATATGGGGATCAAAATACAAGCAATTTTATATACAGATATACAATTTTATATATAACTCCTATACTGACAGGCACATGAGATTTGTTAGAAAACGAAAATCATTACACGGTAAGTAAAGTTTTCCCTCAAATTATCCAGATAATTCACAAAGATACACTGTATATTGAGTAAAACACTCTCTCTCAATTTCATTAAAATAATTCACATAATGGCCGATTGTGCGGTAGAAAGTCATCGGGAAGATCGATTATCTTTAAAAAAATACTTTCTATGAATTTCAATTATATATCTCAGACATTCACCGATATTTTCGAACAATTGTTAACAGTAGATACTGTTATCCAAATATTCGGTACCTAGGGGCTTGAACAGTTTTTGCTGGATGTGAACAATTTTTTGTCATAAGGTGACATACACTAAAGAAATTATCCGTGCAAAGTATAATCCCGCTATGTTAATTGCTTCTTGATTAGCGTACTGGAATATGAAAAAAAATACGTCGTACCAAATTTGGTCGAAATCGGTTAGTCGGGTCCCGAGATATGGGATTTCACCAAAAAGTGGTTGTGACACGCCAATTGTCCAATTTTTAAGCCGGATCCTACAAAGACTTGTCATACAATCTCAGTAGAAAAATCTAAAGTTTCTGGGCATATAGTTACTGATGTATCGCGCTTTTAGTAGTTTTGAACAATACACTTATATGCTTTTCATCTGATTTCATCCATTTTCACACTATCCATAGGAGTTCTTGTGATATTCGTGTTGGGCATTGGTTGTTGTAGCTTTAGTCATTTAGGAGATATAAATATTTAACTTTTTCAAAATTTTTTTCCCACAAGTGCCCCTGGCTACTGTGGTCCCCTGTGCCAAATTAGAGTTTTATATCTTAATTTAGTGCTTAGTTATGGCACTCTATACATTTTTGGTTAATGTCGCTTTGGAGCATGGTAATGGTCCAATTACGCCCATCTAAGAACTCGTACTTTACCTTTGCCAAGGAACGTGATGAGATATCTCAATGTTTAGTCAAGTCAAGATGGTCAGACACACAGTCACAAATTTCATGTCAAATTTTCATTAGTGTTAGAGATACGTGTCGTTTTGTGAGCTGCTAAAAGTGAGTTTTTCGTTTTTTGCGATGTCGGAATTTGTTGAACAAAGAATTTGCATTAAATTGTTTACGGAATCAGTTTTCTTCTGCGTATACGTTGAGGATGGTGCAGAAAGCCTTTAGTGATAAGGCTATGCCTAAAAAAATGTTTACAAGTGGTATAGTGAGTTTCAAACCGGCCGTGAACGTGTCGAAGACGAAGAGCGTCCAGGGCGACCATCAACCTCAACCGACGAAACTCACGTTCAACAAATCAAAGATTTGGTGTTGAAAAACCGTCGACTAACAAATAGAGATCTTGCTGATGGAGTTGACATATCGAAAGGCTCAACTAATACCATTTTGAAGGATATTTTGGGAATATTATTTGGACGTTATACGTCGTTTGCGTAACGCTGTCCACCTAAAAAGGCCGGAATTGTGGAAAGACAATTCTTGCTTTCTGTACGGTATCAAGAGTTAGCCATAATTTACGACAAATAACAATTGTTGTTATATTGCCAGTGGCAAATGTTCAGAATAAGCAAAAAACTGTTGAAATAAGTATTTTTGGAATCCTATAGTCATAAAGTGAAATACGCTTTACCAAATACTACTGATTATATTTAATTTGCTTTTCTACTTTAACAGAGCAATTCAACTAATTGTAGTTTTTAGATGACATGTATTACGCAATTAATATCGAAAAGTGTATCACGAATTGATATATTGGGTAGTCGAAAACAGTTATTTCTGTTCAAAAATGAGTGGAAATACAATCAAGAAAAAATTCGCTATATTTAGAAATGTTTCCATAAAAAAGGGAAGAATGCCGCGCAAGCCACCAATGAAATATGTGACATTTGCGGAGACGATGCTGTAATCAGTTCGTGTAGTACAATAACGGTTCGCTCGCTTTCGATCTGGAAATTTCGACGTGAAAGATGCATTTCGCACTGAAAAACTCTAGTTGAAAAAGTCGATGGAATTATGGAAAAGACTGCGAAAAAATGGCAAAAAGGGGTCACATAAAATGGTGCATATTTGGTTCATTAAAAAATAGTTGATGTTTGATTACAAATACGAAAAGAGTTTTTCTACTACCCAATAGTACATGCATTAAATAGATTTTGAAAATTTTTGAGGTGTGAATACAAAATTTAATGATATTTTAATGAATAGTAACAACTTGCAACACCAACAAAGCACCGTATAACTGAGCTGCGGAATAAGGAACATTCCTTATATTAGACGGGAAACTTAATATAAATGTATCTTTAGAAACTCCCAATGATATACATTTATACTATTAATAATTTCATTTTATCGCAAACAGTTACCAACTCAACCTTAATTCCAAAGGACAGATCCTATCTAAATATTATTTAAAAAAAAATATAAAGACCTATAACAGTAAGACAATAAAAACAAGTAAGGAGGGGTTAAGTTCGGATGTATCGGAACATTCTTAACTTTGGATCAAAAAATTTTGCGAAAGAATTAAACATATATTTATTATTCGATAAAATCGTGATTAAATTAAAATTAAATGGGTATCTTCTTAACTTATATTGGAGGTATTATTAACACGCCACAGAATAATAAAATGTACTCAGAATTTCATCAAGGTACCTCTCATACAATCAGCATTCATTTGAAATAAAGTCAACCGGATGTTAGGAAAATCCTGACATTAGTTATATGGATTAGATGTATGGCCCATTTTATCATTTTCATTGAAATAATTCAATATATGTGGCATAAAGTCAACTGGAAGTTCAAAAATATTTACTATATACTATTAGGTATATAGTATTGACATAATTCATCCCATTTTTGACACACAAAACAAACTATTATCAAAACAGAAATTAAGCAAAAGTTTATATTTTGGTTATTTGTGGAGTCAAAGCATTTTAGTTATTGTAGTACTACTGCTTGCAGAGTACTAGTATCTCGATTATTATAAAATCGTTCAAGAAATTGGTGACAAAATAACAATTTTATAAAAATGCAAATATAAATATATATTAAACAAAAACCATTAACACTCTATCTTAATTTTATCATTTTTTCTTTACAGAGCGTCATGGACTGCAAGAGCCAAGGAAAATAGAAGACATTCAATTAAAAATAATAGAAAGCCTTAGGGGCTCTCTTATTTTCAATCCGACTTATCAAAAAGGATCCTATCATTTTAGTCGTATTCTAGGTATACTGCCAGAACTAAGATCCCTTAGTATGCAGGGTTTGCAGAGAATTTTCTATCTCAAGATTGAAGATTTAGTTCCGATACCCTCCACGATTGACAAAATGTTTGTGGCTAGCTTACCGTTTTAATGAAAGTTATTCTTATAAATATACTATATGTTGTACCTGTAAAAAATGTGCCAGAATAAAAATAAAGTAATTCCTGTGAAACTCGAAAAAGGTGAACGAGTGTTTGATTAATGTCATGATTAACAAGACAAAAACGGTAACTTTAAACATTTTTCTTAAAAAAAAAACTGAATAGAATTAGTTATAAAGTTAAAAAAGAGAGAGACTCCGTCAACCCGGTCGATTAGCGTCTAACCACAATCCGCATCAAAGCGAAGTTCTTCAACACATTGCTAATCTGCGCCCACGCCCTGACGGAAGAGCAGGACGATGCGATCAAAGAGGCTTTCTATGAGCGCTTGAAGTGCACCTATGAAAGCTTACCTCGCTACGATATCAAAATCGTTCTTAGCGACTTTAACGCCAGGGTGGGCAAAGAAGGTATCCTTGGCTCCACGGCCGGTAACTTCAACCTCCCCGACGAAACATCCCCAAAGGGGTTGAGGCTGATCAACTTCGTCGGGGCCCGAAATATGGTTATCTGTGATACAAGATTCCAGCATAAGAAAATTCATCAAGCCACCTGGCTGTCTGCGGATCGAAAAACCACCAACCAGATCGATCATGTTGTGACAGGTAGAAGACACCCCTCCAGTGTTTTAGATGTGGGTACGCTCCGAGGTCCTAACATCGACTCGGACGCAGTTGCAGCCAAGATTCGCACCCACCTCTGTGCAGTAAAAAACGCACGCCAACAAACGCAAGGAAGGTTCGACGTCGACAAGCTGCAATCACAACAGATACCCGAATTATTTTCTACTCGACTTGCACTCCTGCTCTCTGAGAGCAGTCGTCAGCAGCTCGGTATAAAGGAACTGTGGGACGGCGTTTGAAGCTCCTTACGTAGAGCTGCAACCGAAACCATTGGTTTTCGGAAAATGCTAAAGATCAGCTGATACGACCAGGAATGCCGTGTTGCAGCGCAGAGAAAACAGACTGCTCACCTCGCAACTACGATTGATCACAACACGTTTGGGATAGGATAGATACCGAGAGTTGAAGAATGAAGCATGACGCAATTGCAGACAGAAAAAGAAAGAGGCGAAATGCATGAGTGTAAAGAGCTTGATGAGCTGGCCGACAGGGGTAATGCTCGGAAATTCTACGAAAAGATGCGGCGGCTAACTGAAGTTTTCAAGACCGGAGCATACTCTTGTAGAACCCCCAAAGGTGATCAAGTGACCGATGCCCAGAGCATACTTAAATTATGGAGGGAACACTTCTCTAGCCTGCTGAATGGCAGAGACGCACAACGCCCCGGGAGGCGAACGCAATTCCCTAATCGATGACGATGGAGCAAACGTTCATTGCTCGTCCATGAAAGAATTTGATGAGCAATTACACGTGTGAAGAACACCATCGCAGCGGTCCCGATGGATTACCAGCCGAGCCGGCCGCCAAACACGGCGGCGAAGAACTAAGAAGAAGCAAAATATGGTCGGACGAATGCATGCGCAACGAATGGTATTTAAGTGTGCTATGCCCAATCCACAAAAATTGAGACCCCACAATCTGCGCCAACTAGCGTGGGATAAGCCTCCTTAACATCGCGTATAAGGTTATGCATATCAAGCGTATTGTGTAAAAATTAAAGCCCACCGTCAAAAAACTGATTGGATCTTATCAGTGTGGCTTTAAACCTGGAAATTCTGAAAAAAGACCCGTGAAAAGAGAATCGACACACACCATTTTTTCGTCGATTTCAAAGCTTGTTTCGACAGCACGAAAAGGAGCTGTCATAATGTATGCATTTGACAAACTAATACGGCTGTGTAAACTGACGTTGAGCTGCAGAACTTAATCGAGCAGGTACAATCTTTTAAAAGAGTGTATATATGCTAGCGTATACTGCTGATATTGATATCATCGGCTTCAACACCCGCGCCATTAATCCTGATTTCTCCAGGCTGGAGAAATAAGCAAAGCAAATGGGTGTAGCAGTGAACGAAGGCAAGACGAAAGATCTCCTGTCATCAAACAAACAGTCGTCGCACTCGCGACTTGGCTATCACGTCACTGTCAACAGTCATAACTTTGAAGTTGTAGATAGTTTCGTATATTTGGGAAGCAGTGTAAACACCATCAACAATGTCAGCCTGGAAATCCAWMGCAGKATAACTCTTGCCAACAGGTACTACTTCGGACAGAGTAGGCAATTGAAAATTAAGTCATCTTTCGACGAACAAAAACCAAACTCTATAAGTCACTCATAATTCCCGTCCTGCTGTATGGTGCAGAGGCTTGGACAATGACAACAACTCATGAGTTGCGAGTTGTCGAGAGGAAAGTTCAGCGGAAGATGTATGTCATGTAGCGTTGGCCACGGCGAATATCGCATTCGATTAAAAGATGAGCTGTACGAGATATATGACGACATTGACATAGTTCAGCGAAGACAGAGGCTACACTGGCTAGATCATATTGTCCGAATGGACAAAAAAATTCCGGCTCTAAAAGTAGTCGACGCTGTACCCGCAGGAAGAAGCAGAGGGAGAGGAAGATATCCACTCCTTTGAAAGTACCAGGTGGAGAAGGACCTGGCTACGCTTGGAATATCCAATTGGCGCTACGTAGCGAAAAGAAGGACACCGTAAACGGTGTGTACGCCAATTAAGAAGAAGAGTCAAAGTCTTTTAGGTGATATACATTTTAGAAATCACTACATGGATTAAAAAGAGGAGTACTTAACCATTACTCGTCATTTCATTGACAAAAATTTCAATTTGCGTTCTGCAGTTCCATCCACAAACAAATTTTAAGATGTAACCTCTCACAAAGCAGAAAATTCCATAAGAAATGTTATGTTACAGTGAGACATAATAAACAACGTATATTGTATTGTTACAAATAATGCACTTGTTAAGATAAAAGCGTGTAAATTATTGCGAAAAAAACATTTGTCATGTTATAAACATACAATCAATTTGGTTATTCAAGACGGTTTAAAAGATAATCGAGAACTTCAAATAATTTTGAGAAAATGCAAAATAATAGTGATATATTTATGTTAAAAATAGCATGCTATGTTTGCTGCAAGAAACACTAATTCGATGGAATTTATGACTAAATGTATGCTAGCTAGCAAGGATGCCTTGCGCAGGTGCTTTTGGAAACTGAGAAAGCTCCCGCACCGCTTGCAGCATATGAAATATTCGTTTTGTCTGAGATACTAAGTTTGTTAGAAATATTTCAGGGAGCAACAGAAGAGGTAAAAACTATAATAAGTGTTTAAATATTACAAACTAATATATAAAATAGATATCGAAGTGGGGTTACTCTGTAATACGATGTGAATAGGAAAATGTTCGCATCTTCAATTTTGGTACTCTGTAATTCAAAAATCGCTTTGAATTTTGAAAATTTCAAACTTAGTTTTACCCTTTCGCATTGGCGGCACTCTSCTTTGCTAAGGCAAATGCCGGACATTCGTCACATTTTTAATTTTTGTGCAGCAAGTATGAAGAAGTCGCCTCGTTTGAAAATGTAAGTTTCAAACATAAGTTTGTTTTTTTAACTGCTACTAAAATACATATTATATTGATTAAATGTACTCAATTAAAGGTTTGGGCAGACTATAAGATTCACTTAAAGGCAAAAATGAAACGAAACAAAAAGTATATTTTCACTTTTCATACCTTTAACACAGTTAGAGTAGCAAGTGAGTGAGTTATTGTCAATAGAGGAATCAATAAATGGAATTAGTGGTACATTTTTTTTTGGTGCAGCGACAAGCAACATTTCTAGGAAATGCAGATCCTACCGAACCAAATACACGAAACAATGAACTGCCACAATGTTTTAAAGTGGTATACGCACGGGCACCAAAAAGCAGCAGATTCAAATTGAACAAGTTGAAAACCGAAACGAACTTCACAATAAATCGAGTGCTGTGTTTAATAATATTGTAGTTATGTAATTGATTCACAAAAATTTAAAAATGAAACTAAAAAATTTAAATATATAATATTATACATGTATCATATATGTTTTAATATCATCCGTTATGTTTCTAGCGATGGTAATAAAATTACTACTATTAGGTAAAACTGGAGGATGGAGTCATGTGTAGAAGTTCACGCAAGTGAGGAAAGTTTTCTGATCGCCATTCACTTGGGAGTGGCCAGAAATGATTCTTTTACATATGACTCAAGCAGCTCACGACTTCCGGTCCTTGACCAAGTATCCTCTGGGTAGCCTAAGAACATCCGTTTGAAGGTGAGCTAAAGTGAGAAGGCGAAACATTCGCTGCATAGGGTTGTGCGCTGGGTTTGGGACCCGCCACGTAAAAAA
>NW_017537229.1:3909-7073 GCF_001853355.1 Bactrocera latifrons | reverse complement strand
TGGAGAAGGACCTGGCTTCACTTGGAATATCTAATTGGCGCCACGTAGCGAAAAGGAGAAACGACTGGCGCGCTGTTGTTAACTCGGCTATAATCGCGTAAACGGTGTCTACGCCAATCAAGAAGAAGAAGATTAGGTAAAACTATCAGCTTTATCGTGAACTTCACATGAACGTCGTTTCTAATGAAAAAATTTCCAAATTTGTCTTTCCTTATTGTAAACTTCACATTTCCCATACTCAATAATCTTCCCTAACCATAAATGTATTTTCGGTTATTTGTGAAATCATAAAATTCGTTCAAACAAACTTTCATTGAAATGTAAGTGTATTTTATTAACAATCTTCTTAATCTCAAAAACAGTTTTTGTGGAATAAGGTCTCTTTATAATGCCCAGTTAACATATTTGATCAACACTATGTCAGAAAATCCTAATATAGGAAAGGGATTCCAGAAGGAATATAAAGAAAATGTAAATGCATATTGGAAGAAGTTGCATGATTCCGTCAACAGCATAGGTCCACACTTGATATCAATTGCAGAATGGATAAAGGTAAATAATGATTGTCGATTGATTGTCTTAATGATCGCCCTTTCTATCTGTTTTAATCTTTGATTCGATTCGTTAAACTTCATTTGGCAAGATTTTTGGTTTACAAACAAGTTTATCTAACACAATTGACAGCAACAGTGAAACAAGTAAGAATGAAGAACGTGATGTAAGCTCAGACACAAAAGACCAAAGATTTTTAAATAATAGCTTTGACAGCGATAGTATCACGGAAATACCAACGGAAAATATAAGTACAACGCCTGCTCAAAAGCCCAAACGACAAACACAGAATAAAACTAATACTTCCGAACTATTGTGTATGGAACTGAAAATACAAAAAGAAATATGCGCTAACTTAAGTAATGAGCAAATAAAAAAATTTCTCAAGCTCTTATAAAATTGTAAAATTCTATTATTTCTTGAAAATATATTATTGTATCCCGTGTAATATATATTAGTGAGAGTGATTGTACGTATTACTCATAAACAGAACCAATATTGACTTTATATGAGTTCCTATCGTGAATTCAATGAGTGCGGTCATAGACAAAACTCAGTGAGTGCAATCATAGGCAAAACTTTTGATTTCATTTGGAAAAGTGCACTTGCATTCTTTTAGTAAACAATAAATCGTGTGAAACAAAACGCGAAAAATCGACACAAACAAAACCTCTACCTAATGGATGGGGAGGACGTTGTGGCGGACGGAATGTGTGATAACAGCGGAGGCTGGCAAAGCACTTACCAGCATAAAGCAGTGAAGCGCAAAACTATTGAATCTCCAAAAGTATTAAAACAAGAAAAACAACTAAAGACAAACATTACTCTAAACACATCAAACCGGTTTTCAGTCTTGGATACAAACGCACAAAGCGGCAWCAATATCAGTGATAACAACAGTGAGCAACAAATAGAGACAACTACGACTGTACAAACCACAACCAATTTTCATACCACAAGTTAACGACATAAATAAAATTATTATTAGTTTCTCAGCTCTAATTGGCAGAGAAAATTTTTCGTACAAGTCCGGTAGAGACGGACAAGCCAGAGTTATGCCTGCAAACAGTGACACTTATAGAAAGCTTGTTAATTATTTAGACTCTGAAAATAAAATTGTTCACAATTATCAGCTAAAAGAATATAAGCCCTATAGAATTGTTATTAAAAATATTCATTTTTCCACACCGATAGACAACAGTTTAGCTCAACAAGGCCACATTGTGAGAAACATTGTTAATGCAAAAAGTAAAGCAACAAAAATGCCAATGTCAATATTTTTTGCTGCCCTAGAGCCATCAGCAAACAACAAAAGTGCATTCGACATTAATCGCTTATGTAATGCAATAGTCAAAATTGAGCCTCCTCGAAAATTTAATGATTTAGTTCAGTGACATCGTTGTCAGGAGTTTGGACATACTAAACGTTATTGTAAAAAGCCATTCAGGTGTGTAAAGTGCGGTCTAGACCATTCCACCGCTCAATGCGAAAAAGACGTCGTGATTTAATCGATTTTGCTGCTCACGTAGGAATTGATTCCAATCTCCTAGAAATAATCAATGATGWCGATCTTAGCTCAGATCATTCCGCTCTCATTATTAATTTTAATTCGCCTGCGTTAGTCACTGCTCAGAAGCAGCGTATATTAAATAAGAGATCTGACATAAAACTTCTTCAAGCGCGACTTGAGTCCAATATTAATCTCAACATGGAGATTAACTCAACAAGAGATTTAGATGATGCTGTGGAAATATTTACCAACAAAATACACGAAGCTGCCTTTTTAGCGTCAATGAACAGTTGTAAAAAACCTTTTGGAACACAAAGAAATAGGCAACCATATTCTGATGAAGTCTCTGAATTGGTTAAACACAGGAGGCGACTTCGAAGGATTTGGCACAACAGCAGCAATCCAAATGACAAGACAGCCCTTAACAAAGCAATCAAGCAGCTTAAAACTAAGTTGGCTGAACTTAAAGAAGAATCGATAGGAGAATACCTCAAAAATGTTGATCCAAACAAGGACGGGGACTATAGTATATGGAAGGCCACCAAATACCTAAAACGGCCCACCGTAAGACAGGTTCCGGTAAAAGATGCCACCAATTCTTGGTGTAGATCAAACACAAGCAAAGCTCATGCTTTTGCCAATCATCTTAAAACTTCATTTGAGCCATTTAACTTCAACAGTACCAGCCAACGCCGGGACGTTGAAGAATACAACGATAGTCCATGCCCAATGGATAAACCTCTAACAAGCGTAAGACTCTCAGAAGTTCAGTCGGAAATTTCGCGGATAAAAAATTCAAAATCTCCAGGTCACAACAATATCGACGCATGGACAATCAAAAATCTTCCCAAGAAATGCCTGGTATTTGTAGTGTTGCTTTTTAACTGTAGCTTCAGGCAGAGTTATTTCCCTACGCAGTGGAAATGTGCTGAAATAACTATGATACCAAAGCCAAACAAGCCGGAAAATGAGTTATCTTCATATAGACCAATAAGCCTACTGACAATATTCTCGAAAATACTCGAAAGAATATTTCTTCGAAGATTACTGCCAGAGCTGGAAAGGCAATCGATCATCCCAGATCATCAATTTGGTTTCAGAC
>NW_017537229.1:2342-3494 GCF_001853355.1 Bactrocera latifrons | reverse complement strand
AAGCTGGAGTCCCCCAAGGTAGTGTTCTGGGACCAACGCTCTACACAGTTTTTACCGCAGACATGCCAATACTAGAAGGCGATAAATTAATAGTTGCCACCTACGCAGACGACACTGCTATACTTTCATCCTCTTACTCGGCTAGTGAAGCTGCTAAAACCGCACAAGCACAGCTAGATCAATTGCAATCCTGGCTTAGAACCTGGAACATCTCTGTAAACGCCTCAAAATCTGCTCAAATCATCTCACATTGAGAAAAGAAGAGTGCCCCAGCGTAAATCTTAATGGAGTCATAATTCCTAAATCCAATAGTGTAAGATACGTCGGATTACATTTAGATAAAAGACTTACTTGGCGTGAACATATCAGAGCCAAGGGAACACAGCTCAAAATTAAAACAAGAAAAAACTTGGCCCCAAGTCTAAACTTAGTCTGAAAAACAAAATGCTTCTCCACAAAGCTGTGTTAAAACCTGTGTGGTCTTATGGCATTCAAATTTGGGGTACTGCAAGTAAATCCAATATATATATTATTCAAAGATACCAGTCAAAAACTCTTAGACTGATTGCTAAGGCTTCGTGGTATATCAAAAATATCCATCTCCATAAGGATCTGAACACATCTACGGTGATTGACGAAATAAAAAGATACAGCTCTAAATACATCACAAGACTAAATTTCCATCCCAACACACACGCCATAAACATATTAGACAACAGTGAAGACACACGACGACTTCAAAGACTGCATCTTCTAGACTTGCCCTTTAGACCGTAAGAACTAATTAAGTAGTTAATGCAAAAATAATACTGATCACCCTTACTTTAAGGCCAAATTGCACTTAATGCATCAATGTGAATTATATCAGTCAATTACATTTACTTATTGTTTTACGACAGATTGTAAATAAAGATATGCAATATAAAAAAACAAACTTAAGTAAGAGTCTACAAATACGGAGTGAACACTTAGGCTGTTCACGATAAGGTGGTTATCGGGTTATGTGATTAAGTAAACAACAACAAAATGCGGTATGACAAAATAACCAACTTTGACCAACCCAGCCCCTT
The DNA here is from genome assembly GCF_001853355.1 of Bactrocera latifrons. Lineage (NCBI taxonomy): Eukaryota > Metazoa > Arthropoda > Insecta > Diptera > Tephritidae > Bactrocera > Bactrocera latifrons. The sequence goes on along the minus strand of NW_017537229.1, from coordinate 2,424 downwards.
GTTTACAGATTATGTGGTTGTTTGCTTATTTCCAGTGTTAGAAAGTCCTTGGAGTTTTACTAAATGGCAGCACAAAAAATAA
>NW_017537229.1:0-2022 GCF_001853355.1 Bactrocera latifrons | reverse complement strand
AAATGTAAACAATGAACAGCTGTTTGTGTAAAAATAAGTATATAACCATAAAATATGGGAAGTTCACGGATCATAGAGGTTATTTTTAATCTAATAACCACATAACCCGATAACCACCTTACCGTAAACAGCATAACTCCAAAGAAGCAGAGAAAAAATAAGAAACTTAAATGAAGGTATTACAAATTTTCAAAGATCCCAAGATAATTTACTAACAGAAACAAAACGTCGCAATTTAGAGTTTGAACGCATCAAAAAAATAGAAGTAGAAAATAAAATAGAACTTATAAATGTACAAATCGAAGTTCAAAAAATAAAATTGTTGGCTGCAAAGAGAAGTTTAGGCATTATCTAGTAATGTTGTTTTATAAAGGAAACCTGTTCGTTCTTTTTAATTTTTCTTTTTCTGCAATTAATGAACTATATTTAATTTATTTTAACCATTTTTCTGCAATTATATTAAAATTAACACCCCTATTCTGTGCACTTGACAACTTAATAAAATATTAAAAATTAACTCAAATATTTATCAAGCAAGAAATATTTTGGCATTCTGTGGCAATCTTGATAAAAGTAACAGCTTCAATTCGCAAAGCTTTTCTCCATATTTTCGCTCAAAGAAAATGGATTGATATCGACGCGTAAGCATTTTAAATGCCGTGTGCGGTTCCTATTCTCACAATTTTCATCTTCGTTTAACAATCATATCTCCCATTTTTACAACAAGATGCTCACTCACATATTTAATTCATAACGAGCACTGTCAAGGGCATTTGACATCAGTCAAAAAGAGTTTTTTATTTCGGACACAGAATACAAAACGCTTGATAAATTTCACATTTCAACAAATTAGAAATATGTTGAATTTATCAAGTGCACAGAATAGGAGTGTAAATGTTAACACAATTTTTGAATAAAATAATAAAAAAGAAAGAACAATAGGATAATTGGATAAAAGTATTGATTTTAAAAGTACAATAGAAATGATTTATATTTAAATTAATGAAACATATTTTAAAATTCATAATGAATCTCCAATAAAAGCTCTAACACGTCTAGCCTCATTGATATAGCAGGAGTTGGATTCAGTTTCATCCGAATTTTTCGTTCGCGTGAAAAGAAAAATACATGGGAATGATTTATTCACGCGAAGTTCTCAATAAGACTGTATATTGGTGGTGGAAAGTTCTTCTGGTTCAAGTGTAGCCTCATTGATATAGCAGGAGTTGGATTCAGTTTCATCCGAATTTTTCGTTCGCGTGAAAAGAAAAATACATGGGAATGATTTATTCACGCGGAGTTCTCAATAAGACTGTATATTGGTGGTGGAAAGTTCTTCTGGTTCAAGTGTAATATTAATTGGAACTTCAACTTTATCAGGCGCCTAATGTAGCTCTCTTGCAAATAACATATAGTATATCGAAATCTCTCTTTCAATATACCAAACACGCGTTCAATTAGTGATCGGCCTTTTGTAAACTGTTGGTTAAAATAGAGTTCATCAGAACGTTTTGGCCCATTCCGATATGATGTCAGCATTCATGGTTCAAGAGGATATCCCGAGTCTCCTTTAATAATAATAACAAAATCATATACATAAGCGTTGCTGAGAGGTGTTAATAATTTCTTTTAAAATATGAATAGTATAATGCATGTATGTACATATATGTACACATAATGTATATAAGTGCATACGTTATTAATACGCTTTTATTAGCTTCACTTGTATGTATGTATGTATGTATGTATGTATATATATGTATGTATGTATGTTTGTAACTTTTTTAAGTGGTACTGAAACGTAGAATATTTGACCGACACTGTAGGCGACAGTAAGTTTAAGCAGCTCACCAAAAATATGCAACATCTATRTAAAACTAGTTTTGGCGACATTTGAGTAGCATATGTACATATATACTGAAATATACACATGTATATCCTTCAAGAAAGTATACTTTATATAGATATACTTATATATATATGTAAGTACAACCGCGCACCAGAAGAAATAATATCAAATAA
>NW_017537228.1:119394-139783 GCF_001853355.1 Bactrocera latifrons | reverse complement strand
AATGTATAAATATAGTACTGTAAATATATAATTTAATATTAAGGCATTTTTGCTTTACGCAACCCGTTTTAACCTCTCGCCACCCTTATTCACCAGAGGTGGCCATGATATGATCGTACACTTGGGGGGTAGCTTAAGGACTGTGAATGGCTCTTTTACTACGGTGAATGGGAATTTCCTTACTCCCTTGTACCATGAATCTGATGAACATGGGTTCAAGAGTCGCACCACATTTTCGAGATATTTCTAGAAATTAATGAAAAAAAGATAGAAAGTGCATACAATTTATTATAAACAAATATTTTTACCATCCAAATGACACAGCTTCAACTTGTAAAGTGTTTTTATTTCCATGAATCGAATAGTTATATACTGTTTGGAGTGTAGATAAATTTAGTGTCTGTTGAAAGATGCTGTTGAAATTATTATTCTGTTTGTCCGCCATCATGAATGACTGGAAAAAATCCGAACTCATTATTTTTATTGGAAAGAGAACAGATTTTATTTATATTTTTAGAAAGATGTTCGTAAGTGTCTTGCGAAGTGGTAAATTAGATGTTTCCCATATTTGAGAGGAGATTATTCTAGTGGATTTTGAAACATAGATCTCAAATTCAAAACTTGATGACCCATAACTTTGCTATTTATTATTGATAAGACTTTATAAATATTATTTCCAACGCTGTAATAATTGTTTGGGTTGGTTTCTGACAAAAAAGGTATTGTTTTTTTTTCAAAATTTCCTTGACTTGAAGGACTAATGCTTTGCTCCACCAAACGATTATAAAGTTGTACCGATATGTTGTTTTTTTTTTTGTAAGTCTCTCTGTAATATTCCAAGTTTATTTTCTAATTTGAAGGCGCTGATAGTTTCGCTTGATCCATACAGCAAGCAATCATTAACCAGACAATGAATGAGTAAACTGAGACAATGAAAGTTGTAAACTGATATACATAGATGCATAATAATACTCAGGCAATAACTTCACAAAACTCTGCAATAACTCATCAGCACACCTATTGTTAGTTTGGCATTGCTTACTGTCCAATAAAATCCTCATGGATAAACTGAGTTGCAGAAAATGCAAATACCGTTTTTCGTCTAAAACAGTTTTTAATACAAACGGCCCAACATACAGCAGAAAAGTTCGAAATGCAGTCGCTTTATATCCTTCGAACTCTTTCAAATCTCTCGTACTTCTCCGGAATTCGCGTGGTAGCATTCCTTTTAAAAACAGTAGCTGATCGTTAAGTTTAACTATATTTTGATTTCATTTCATTTCATTCAACATTCAATGTTTTCACAACACCCAAACAAACAACATGCATGTAATCCATAGGAAAGGATTTTATAAGGTCTACGGATAAGTCTTCTATGGCCATGTGATTAAATTCTTTGTGGAAATTTGTATCCGATCTTTGTCTGAAACTTTCATCCGTCTGCAATGTGCTGTTTTTCTTGAAATACGGTGATTTATGTGCTCACCTCTTTGGTTACATTTATGGCAAGAACTGTAGCCTGTGTGACTTTTTATTCCCATTAGTAGCGACGTAGCTGGAGCATCACATATGATGGCATGACACTTAATTTTATATATTTTGTTATTGTATGCAAAATTTTCGTTCATGAATTCTCTTAATTCGTCCACAAAAGGTTGTATAAACTCGTAAACATCTTTTGGCTTGCTGTTTTCACTATAAATGCCAACAGTTTGTACTGCCTCCGTACAATTAGTGTTAATTAAAATTGGCCAGGCCTGCGCTAAGGAACTTTTCGCTACTGGAAGTCGGTCTATGTTTATATTTAAATCAATTATATCATTTAAATATGTTGTTTGGCTTAAAAAATCGGTAACGCAATATCTTAGGCCGWAATGAACATAATTGCCGCCTTGTATTTGAGTTATAGGTGCATCACGAGGTGTTTGCTTTAAAGTTCTTGTATTCCGTGGTAGATATGGAAAAGTTTTTCCTAAGATAATCAGTAACTCATTGATTGCTCTATTTGATATAGTATGCTTAACTGACCAAATAGCAAGATCTGTTTTTATATCCGCGTTATTAATTAAGAGCTCAGCATTATCATTTTCCTCAGAATTGTAAATTTCATTTTCTGTTTCACTGATTGCATCACAAATATTATTTGCTTCACTAAAATCATTTTGACTGGAGCTGGTTGCAATATTCTCATCTTCATTATTCTTTTTTTTCTTTTTTGCACTTAATAACAAACTAACAACTTCACTAGACTAGATAGAATTTGTGTTCTCTTTCGCGAATTCAAATATCACTTCACTTATCAGTAATGACCTCTGCGTGCTGCTCATACATATGTACATGTGCACATAAATATGTACGTATGACATGGGCACACAAATAATGCAAACCTACATACTCACATGCATGTAAATGTGTCACCCACAAAATCTACAAGCATTGTTCTACCAAAAAAAAAAAAACAAAAATACAACATCATAAATTGAACAACTGAACATCAATTGAACAACTGAACATCAATTGAACAGCTAATCTAATAACATGATGTTCAACTTATTCCAGTGTGAGAGCGCCTAAAAATAAGCGTTTTTTATAACATTTTCCATTATGGCCAGATCGAACAAAATAAGAATTTTTGGGCATTTTAAATTAAAACACCCAACATTTAGTACGAATAAAAATTACTATATAGTGGTTATTTATTATATGGAGAAACTATTTGAATCCTTTTAAAATATATTAGAACAACTGACTTTTGACCTTTCAATACCCAATAAAAGAATTTAGCTTGTTTGCTGTCAATCATTAAATTTTTTAATCATATTCTGTTGAAAATAATACGATGATGCTTCAAATTACAAATTTCACAAATTTATTTAATTTTCATTGTTTAACAGTTTTTATAAGTGGTCTTGAACGATACAACAAATCCCTCCGTTTACATATTTTCTTTTTAAGATTGCAATCTGGCCAACGCTCGTTTACAATTGGTAAACGTCAAAGCCTACTGAACTTGATTAGCTGTCAAAGTTCAGTAGGCTTTGACGTTTCTCTTTATCTCTGCTAGTAATGAGAAAGGAAGGAGGTTCGCAAAAATCACAGTCGATATGTATCATTGCAGAAATATACAAGTAAAAAAATATGGTAAATCATATGGTCTTCAACAGCTGAGATCACCTGATCGATATAGTTGATTCTTCGGCACAGTGATTCAAGTAAAAGGATTTCAAAATAAAAAATAGGTTGCAGTAAAGGCGCGTTACCGATATTTTTTGTTCATTAAGTTCCCCCGGAGGCTTATTTTCACCCATGTAATATATATAATACTAAACAGAACTATTTGTAATAATTTAAACAAAAATATATATATTCTTCAAATATTTTTAATAAACTAGAAAAGATTTACAAATATTTTTGTTTAAATGAGTTAAGCATCCACTCACTTACCCGGGAAAAGTGGCGCACCCTAATACAACAGCGCAATTCACCACAACTAATGACACCACTCAACACAACTCACCTTACATCTACATTATTCAACCCACTCAACAAAAAGGATGGGGAAAAGGGAAAGCTGACCACATTCGTTTTACACGTCGCGTCGACACCTTTCGATCACCTAGTTTCACCGGGATACTGACTCGCCTGCTCGCCGTGGATTTCCATCGGACATTCGCCCGCAACGAGGCTACTTACATTTCACTGCTTAATTGTTAAATATATCAAAATCTTTTTAAGCCAACAGTTTACATAAAATTTTCTCATGTACAAACACAAAAGCATTTTTTTCTTGCCGCCGTTCAAACATGGCATTGCATTTTGTTTTTAATAAAGTGGTAGTGAGTGAATTATTGGAAAAATAAGTGGTGGGTGTACACTTTTGTAATCAATTTTGATACAATAAATAAAATTTTTATCAAAACTAGAAAAATTTAATCTTTATGAATTTTAATAATCGAAATACATTTGAAAATTTAACAAAAACGTACTTAAAATAATACATTGGATAGCATAACACGGCAACACACTCGTGCCTTTCCTAAGGCATTTGGCTGTTTTAGTAGTAGAATGTTTAGGAAACCCTAACTAACTGCCTGGGCTTTTGCCCTGAGTCTTCCCTAATTCTATTGCATTCTTAATGTAATTTCTGTCATTCTATAAGCTTTCGCCTGCGTATGTATGGGTGAAGATGACAGGATTTCTTACTTGTAAGTTTATACAATGGTCGATCCAGCCACGAATTAACATCACACAAGACTATAGCGCTAAACCAAATATACTTCTTCTTCTTGATTGGCGTAGACACCGCTTACGCGATTATAGCCAAGTGGCGCCAATTAGATATTCCAAATACCAAATATACCCTGCGAGAAATATTTTATGATTTTATGTTCCAAGTCTTTTAAAGATAATAGGGAATATATCCTTAAAAGAAATTTTGTTAATTTTCATTATACTATTAATTAGTTAGATAAAAAGAACGAAAATGTCTTTTTAAAGAATCTTCTCATCATCATCATCATCTTTTTGATTAATTTTAATTACAATTTCCCACTGGGCTACTTTTTTTCCAAACAGCGACAGATCCTCTCATGCCGACCACTGTCTTAAAATTGTATATAAATACGTAAAAACCCTAAATAAAATGAGAGTAAAATAGTTCTCGTGGAATGAAATAATTCTCACAGAACAAGACTATCAATTATTTCCCCCCACCAGTGGTAAGGAATATTTGACAAAGCTTGACTTTTGTTCATTTGGTCCTTCGAGCCGGATTGTGGTCTCAGCCAAAGAAATGATCTGTATAAGGAAAATACAGGCAAAAAAAGTCCTATAAGAAGAAAAATGTAGGCAAAAGAAAGGCCTGTATGAAGGAAAATATAAGCAAGAGAAAGACCTCTATGGAGGAAAATACAGGCAAGATTAACGAGCCTAAGAAGAGTGCTCAGCCCACTAAAAAATACCTATATGAAGAAAAATATAGGCACGAAGGAGAAAAATAAAGGAGAGAGAGAGAGAAAAACTTTAACTAGAAACAATACTCAAAAAAACACAACATGTTCAAAATCGAACGAAAGTCCTAAGTGATGGATACAGGAGCAAGAGCGTATAGCTTAACCGAAAACGGAATAGATCTTTTATTGTAAACAATTGCAAAAAGATCAGAAAAAGTTAGTTTTATTATTGAAGGGTCAAAGTCAAATATATAATTGCCGACGAAGCTGCACTTAAAAGGTATGAAAATCTTATACAAAATTTATGGGATCTCGTTGAGAAAAATATAGATAATATGACGTATACATTAGGGCAAATATTTTTTTTCGTTTGGTACTCCGAAAAATGGGTTCCTAAACACCTCTAAGGAAGCCTCTCCAAGAATGAGTTGATTATAGCCGAGTTAACAATAGCGCGCCAGTCGTTTCTTCTTTTCGCTGCGTGGCGCCAATTGGATATTCCAAGCGTAGCGGAGGTCTTTCTCTTCCTCTGCTTCCCCCGGCGGGTACAACGTCGAATACTTTCAGAGCTGGAGTGTTTTCGTCCATACGGACAACATGACCTAGCCAGCGTAGCTGCTGTCTTTTAATTCGCTGAACTATGTCAATGTCGTCATATATCTCGTACAACAAATCGTTCCATCAAATGCGATATTCGCCGTGGCCAACGCGCAAAGGACCATAGATCTTTCGCAGAACATTTCTCTCGAAATTTCGCAACATCGACTCATCAGTTGTTATCATGGGCCAAGCCTTTTCACCATATAGCAGGACGGGAATTATGAGTGATTTTTGGTTTTTGTTTGTCGAGAGGTTACTTTGCTTCTCAATTGCCTACTCAGTCCAAAGTAGCACCTGTTGGCAAGAGTTATCCTGCGTTGGATTTCCAGGCCGACATTGTTGGTCGTGTTTACGCTGGTTGCAAGATAGACGAAATTATCTACGACTTCAAAGTTATGACTGTCAACAGTGACGTGAGAGCCAAAACGCGAGTGCGACCACTGTTTGTTTGATGACATGAGATATTTCGTCTTACCCTCGTTCACTGCCAGACCCACTTCCTTTGCTTCCTTGTCCAGTCTGGAGAAAGCAGAACTAACGGCGCGGGTGTTGAAGCCGATAATATCAATATCATCGTCATACGCCAGCAGCTGTACACTCTTATAGAAGATAGTACCTTCTCTATTTAGTTCTGCAGCTCGAACTATTTCTGATTCATGAGTTATTCCCTTCTTCCAACTTGCATTCTTTTTATCCGCTAGTATTATAATGGCGTTTGACCTTTTTATTTCTTTTTCCAACCTGACGCATAGTTTTACGATTGAAAAGTGCTAATATGAGTAAAACTCTATTTCGTCAAAAACGGCTTTTATTCCCTTCTACCACTTGGTGGTGCAATTATTTCCCCCACCTGTGGTAAGCAATATTTGATAAAGCTTGTCTTTCATTTTCATTAAGAACAGTATCGATTGATTTAAAAAACATCAGATCGCCTGGTATTTGGAAGTAAATTTCGTCAACATCAACATTTTTGGTTGATTGTAATCAAGTAATTATTCTCTACTTCGGAAAAATACTCTGAATCAATTGATTTTTTCCCTGAAGAATAGTGCATAAATTATCTAGCAGTTTAATGCATGGCGTATTTGATTTCATTTCTCTTTCACTGTTTCCAATATTTAGTAAATTTTCGGAAAATATTTGTGCGGATGAATCATTTTTATCATTGGCGTTTAGATCTTGCATAGTTCTATGCAATATTTTCATATATACATATATTAATTAACTTTTGTAGATAGCATTATTAATCACCTTTAAACTATCTGAAAATTATTAAATACATTTAAGATCGATTAACTATTATCAATAAAATGAGAAGCAAGCGGAAAATAAATAGCTCGATAATCAAATTTAGATACATACGTACATATATCCGGGAGCCTAAATAACTCTTATCATCAAAATAACTACATATATATATCATACATTGTGATTTGATGCATAGCAAATAATATAACTATGTTAAATACTTACATGTATGTATATATTTTAATTAAACAGTATTATTTTCACTATAATATGACTTAAATTTATATTTCAGTCTAGTTGTGGCTATGCGGTTATGCTAACACCAAAAATTGAAAAAATAAGAATATTTGAATATTTTATTGTAAACTAGCTGACTCCGCAGCCGTTGTCCTGGTTGAAATTATGTGTTTTGAAATGAAAAGATATTTAAATTTATCCTTTCATTTTTTTTAATGTAACGCAGTTTGATAAACTACATTTTATGGTTTCTGTTCTGGTGTACAGAAAAGACGGGTTTCCAACTCGTGACCACGCCACGTATATCTGGCCGGGTAAAGAACGTAGCATTTCCAAATTTATGCTACACACTATGCGACCATCCTTGTGTCCTGTTGATTGTCATCTCAAATACAATTTTCAGTGGAAACGGAAAACGTTTGAACTGAAACGGTAAATCGTTAGAACTTAAAGGAATTCATAGAATCAAGCATTCTGTCCCCTTGTATTCGATAGCGCAGATTGCGAAACATAATAACGACAGATCTAACTTGTAATTATTTTTGGCAGCAAACATTGCGCGTGCACTTGAAGAATCATAGTTACGATAATTTGGCCAATGTCCGAACATTCGTGATGAGTTCATCCTTCGTGAATTGATAAACGGCAGATGGAATTGATATCAAACCACCGGAAGTATCAATCGGAATTGGCAATTTTCTTCGGCAATGCCATTTTTGTTCATATCCCATAATTGACGCGGATTTAAAGGCTGATATGTCGAAATGATTATAGCGAAAAGTGTGCGAACTTCATTTTCGTTCCAGTGATTAACACGTTCCAGCAATTGTAATTGCTGGATTCCTTCTCAAAAACTTGCACACACCGTACCATTTACAGTACGCAATGACTCAAATAAAGTTGAACCGCGTACATTAATCAATAGCAACCGAAGGTAGAAACAATCGTCGTTTTTCGGGTGGAGTGTGTAAATTCGTCCTAATGCATTAGATGGTAACACACCTGGATGTCCATCTACTGCTTGGCCTTGCTTTCTGCGCAACTATTTCTTCGACGATGCATTCTATGTATAATATCAAGGCATTTTCGAATATAACAAGTTGTCGCAGACGTTTCACTGACGAAAGTTGGGAAAAAGCTCGTAAATGTTAATTTTGTTGCTGGCGGGGTTTCCACTGGCTGTACTATATTCTCTGGGTTGAAATAGACTCTTTGGTAATTCTCCAAATGAACTGCGAGACGCACAACAGTCGAAAAACGTTCATGAATTGCAAAAGTAAATATCCTACAAAGCAATTTATTGCAGTTCACGTATCGACCGAATCGTTCAATACCAATAACCGCCATGTTGCTTCCTTTGATGACGTATTTAAAAATGTGTTTGGTCGATTTCACCAAACAGCACATTGACACGACTTTTGAATGTGAATTAGACAACAGTGGCGAATATGGTACGGTCCATGTGTTGTCAACTTCGATGTGTTGTTAACTTATATATTCACGCCTCTAAACTGAATGCTAAATGCTCCATATTTACGCACGTATGTCACCCCATCCTGGGAGTACTCTTGCCTTGCTTTGCCTTGGGCTGCCATACGTTGATGGCGAAAAGAACGCCGACCGGTATATTAATGCGACCTCTTCAAAATTGATCACTTTTTGTGAAACACACGTAAAGTTTTCACTAAATAGTTTTCAATAATTTTTCTTTTGAATAGCCGGAATAAAAAAGCAAGCGACCGAAATTGAACGATTGAAATATTTTACAAACCCAAATATTGAAAAACAAAACAAATAAAAATTTAAAATAAATCTTTATGGAAAAAAATACTTTTTGGAAATATCCAATATTCCGACTTTTACTCATGAAAAGTATAAGGTATTTTTATTTCCAAACCTTCCCCAATTCACAACGAACAACCTCTGAAAATTTCATCAAGATTGGTGCAGCCATTCCCTTAGCGTTACTAACAAACAAACATTTATTCGTTTGTATGGGAAAAAGAAAGGGCTGCCAATTATTCGAATTTTTCTTGCCGTAAAAACCATCTTTGAACCTCAACGAACGTTTTATAAAAAGAATTGGCAAAATTTGTCCATTCGTTCTTGAGTTTTATATATAAGGTTATTGTTTTATTGATAGAATAGCTTACGTCTCAATTTATAATCGCAATATTATTTTATTTCAAATTCTTTATCTATTATTTGACAGTCACAATTTTCCGTTAGCTCCAAAATATTTTAAAAGATGACAGATTTTTAACATAGCACCAGCTGTTGAATTCTTACTCAATCCTAACACATAACTGTGACTGTCAAATAACAAACAAATAATGTGCAATAATATAATATTGCGATTATAAATTGAGATGTAAGACGAGGCAATTGAACATGCGCAAGGCGTGCGCGAAGATGGTCCCAAAAGTGCTCACTGACGACCAGAAATTGCGGGTAGTGGAAGTGTGGAAAGAAAATTTGACCAGGAGTGAAAGTGACGCCCAATTTTTGAATAACGTAATCACAAGTGACTTTTTCGATCCGGAGACAGCCAGGTGGCTGAATGTATTTTCTTATGCTGGAATCTATCAGTGTCAACCCATTTAGGGATGATTCCTTGTGGAGGCTGAATTTACCAACCGTAGTGCCAAAGATATCTTCTTTGCCCACCCTGGCGTAAAATCGCCGAGCACGATTTCGACATCGCGACAGGGACAGCTCTCATAGGTGCGCTACAAGCGCTCATAGAAGCCATCTTTGGTCACATAAAACCCAGCACACAACCCTGGGGAGAGGATATTTCGCCTTTTCACTTTAGTTCGCTTCAAACAGATGTTTCTTGGATAATTATGTACGTAGAAAAGAAAATAATAGAAAATATTTAATAATCTGTGCATTTATAATAGAGGACGTCTTAGACATTAATCGGTTGGCTTTTTTATTTTTTGTAAACAACTCAATGAGTTAAAAAAAAGTAGTTGCAAATAAATTATTAACTTTTATGAGTTAAAGTTGACCATGGCGAATATCGCATTCGATGGAACGATTTGACATTGACATTAAAAGACCGGCTACGTTGGCTAGTTCATGTCTTCCAAATGGACGAAAACACTGTAGCTCTGAAAGAATTTGGCTCAGTACCCGCCGGCAAAGCAGAGGAAGAGGAAGACCTCCAGGTGAAGAAGGACCTGCCTTCGCGTGGAATCTCTAATTAGTGCCACCCTACGAAAAGAAGAACTGTTAACTCGACTATAACCGCGTAGCGCCTTCTACGCAAGTAAAGAAGAAAAAGAGAATCACAGGTGACAAGTCATATATCTACGAGTATGATCCCGAGAATTTTTCATTACCTTGCCTGAAAAGGCCGATGAAAGGCAAGCATTTTGAGACGGCAGAAGGGATTCAAGGAAGGCAATTCCTGAGAATCCTTCAACGCTTGGAAATCGCGCTGTTTCGTCGCAAAATTAGCAAAGTTTTTAAGTTTAAGTTGTAACGATTGGTTCAATCAATTTAAAATGGACTCAGTCCTATTACTTTCCGGACAAAACGGTTTTGATAACTCTTTAATTTCGTATATCTTTTATTTTGTATGTGCCTATGTGTGTAGTAGCCGAAAATGCTTACCAAATATTTTTAAAGAATGATGCCATTTTTATAGGGAAAACTTCTCATTTTTTGGAAAAAGTATGCATATATGTATGTTCTTTAAGTTTAGTTGTAATACTGTGATCAAATTGAAAGGTGAATTTCTAATTTATACTTCGCGTGTTTTTCGAATCGGTAAATTTTTTTTAATTTTTCACGTCAAAATATTCATTAGTATTGAGATACGCGTCATTTTGTGAGGCTCTAAAAGTGAATTCTTCAGAATTCGATTTTTATTATGTATGAATTTATTGAACAAAGAAGTGAGATAAAGCACCTTCTCATACCGCATTGGTTACTCGTGATAATTTCGCCACATTTTCAACTAATATCGTGCCGCAACCACCATCACATGTTGATCATCATTTATGTCCTCACGACCACTTTGAAAATGTTGAAACCACTAGTGCAATCTTCTACGGGATAGGCAATTATCGCCATAAACTTTTTTCATCAATTGAAAAGTTTTGGTAACAGTTTTACCAATTTTGAAACAAAATTTAATGTTAGCTCTTTATTCGAACCTCATTTTCGCACCGATAACACAAATATACTGATATTCTTAAATATAATGCACCTCCAACACTGCCTAAACTTCAGCCATTCTCTCTGCAATATTCCATGGTCTTTGAGGTCTGTGTCTACAGATGTATCTGGACAATACACACAATCGGATCATTCAACATTACAAAATTGTGAAGAGCCAAGCAGATTAACACATTCTTTGGTCTAAAGAATTTTCGTAGAACATGCCATTGAGCAGTTAAAATACCAAAACTATTTACTCGACGAGCTCTCGATAACCGACAATTGAATATGGCCTTGTTTCGTGGCAGCTATGCACCGGAATAAAATATTTGGATAACCACTTGTGGACTCACTCCATAATGGAATTTCTATTGATAGTGGCAATCTGTTTTCCAAAAATGCTTAATCAAAGGTAGATTGCCGAAAAATGCCAATGCAATGCTGCCAGAGGTAAATATATACCTAGAGTTACAGTTTGCCATTAAAACTATACTATACATTTTTTATAGTTATAAAACAACAAACCTGCATTTTAACACAGTTTGGTATATTCTACAGTTTTAAATCATCAGCAGCAATGTGTTTATCTTGCGCTGTAGTCGGCCCGCTAACCGGGCACAAATGTAACCAAAGTATTTCACACCTTTCGATTACGAAATTTCGCCCTATTATTTTCCCTAATTTATCAATCGACCTCAAAAGATGTTTCATGAACGAGGGATCTAAAACATTAATGAAACTAAAATTAAATGAATATATTTCAAGTATTGGTTTACTCCACGTCAAATTTGTAGTTTTGGTTTTTTCTTAAATACCTTGTTATTTTTTTTTTTTCTTCTTTGAAGGCGAAGGATATTTCTTTTTATTAACTGGCGTAGACACCGCTCAGAGCCAAGTTAACAACAGCACGTCAGTCGTTTCCTCTTTTCGCTACGTTGCGCGAATTGGATATTCCAAGCAAGGCCAGGTCCTTCCCCCCGCGGGTAGCGCTTTTTCGTCCATTCGGACAACATGACCTAACCAGCGTAGCTGCTGTCTTTTAATTCGCTGAATTATGTCAATGTCGTCGTATATCTCGCCGTGGCCAACGCGTAAAGGACCATAAATCTTTCGCAGAACATTTTCTCGAAAACTCGTAACGTCGACTCATCCGATGTTGTCATCGTCCATGCCTCTGCACCATATAGCAGGATATTCCGTTAAAACAAAAACAACGGAAATAATGAGTGACAGTCCGAAGTAGCACTTGTTGGCAAGAGTTATCATGCGTTGGATTTCCAGGCTGACATTGTTGGTTGTGTTTATATTAGTTCCAAGATAGACGAAATTATCTACGACTACAAAGTTATGACTGTCAAGCACGTCGTAACCAAATATTACAAATAGTGATTTTGAATTATAGTAACCTCAGAAAAAAGGTCTAAACCTAATACTTCTAACAATAGTAATATGCAAGGAATCTACGCAAATGTGGTGAAAGGCAACACTGTGCAAATGCAACTGCCGCAAAATCCTCCAAATGGAGATATTGAAGCTATGATTATAAATTTTACACAGTGTATGACACAATTTATGTCTTCCATGCAAAACATGATCACAAAATCAAATTCTACAAAATTTATTAAGTAAAAAATTAGCTTACTAAATGTATGTATATGGAATGCTAACGGTATTAACCAGCATAAATTAGATATTATCAGATTTCTGTCCGAAAAGAACATAGATGTAATGCTCACTTCAGAAACTCATCTAACAAATAAAAATAATTTCACTATGCCGGGATTTAGACGACAGCTGTATCAAACAGTTATAAATAGGCACAATAACCTTGAAATAATATCTCCTGGTAATCGTAAGAAAATACCAGCTTTAATTGATTTTGCTGTAATCAAAAATATAGATAAATTGCACATAACAGCTGATACATGTACTGATCTATCGTCTGATCACTCTCCTGTACTAATAAAGTTATGTGAACAACCCATATTCATTAATCCAAAAGTGGTTCTAACTTCTTATAACACGAATTGGCTAAAATATAAAAAATACGTCAGTAGCCACAGTAATATTGAGTACAAAATAAATATAGGAAGAGATATTGACGAAAGCATGAGTGAAGTCAATGATATAACAACCAGGGCGGCTGTCTTAGCAACACCAAACAAAAGCTATAATCCGCTTCGTTTCAGAAAAATCTCTAAGAAAGACATAGAAATGCTTGTAAATGAAAAAAGGCATGCAAGACGTGAATGGCAGATCAATCGCTCCCCTTCCACTCAGCTTGAAAGCTGCTATACGTAAATTAAAAAAAAAAAACAAGTAAGGAAGGACTAAGTTCGGGTGTCACCGAACATTTTATACTCTCGCATGATAAAGTGATAATCGAGATTTCATTATCCGCCATTTACATATTTTTTTATTTTGCTGTAAATAAATTAGATTAGATTAATTTGTGTACTTTGAGTATTGAATTGTATTTTCATTTATTTTAATTGCATTGAAAAGTTATAGTCCGATCACTACAATTTTTCCACAAGGGATACCTCAGCTCAAATACCGTATTTGTGTAAAGTTTTATTCCGCTATCGTCATTGGTTCCTAATGTATATATTATACAGAGAAGGCATCAGATGGAATTCAAAATAGCGTTATATTGGAAGAAGGCGTGGTTGTGAACCGATTTCACCCATATTTCGTACATGTCATCACGGTGTTAAGAAAATATTACATACCGAATTTTATTGAAATCGGTCGAGTAGTTCCTGAGATATGGTTTTTGGTCCATAAGTGGGCGTCGCCACGCAGCTTCGTTCTGCCATTTCTTCCGTAAAATTTAGTGTTTTTGACGTTTTCCGTTAGTCGGTTAACACACTTTTAGTGATTTTCAACATAACCTTTGTATGGGAGGTGGGCGTGGTTATTATCCGATTTCTTCCATTTTTGAGCTGTATATGAAAATGCCTGAAGGAAACGACTCTATAGAGTTTGGTTGACATAGCTGTAGCAGTTTCCGAGATATGTACAAAAAACTTAGTAGGGGGCGGGGGCGGGGCCACGCCCACTTTTCCAAAAAATTACGGCCAAATATGCCCCTCCCTAATGCGATCCTTTTTGCCAAATTTCACTTTAATATCTTTATTTATGGCTCAGTTATGACACTTTATAGGTTTTCGGTTTTCGGCATTTTGTGGGCGTGGCAGTGGGCCGATTTTGCCCATCTTCGAACTTAACCTTCTTATGGAGCCAAGAAATACGTGTACCAAGTTTCATCATGATATCTCAATTTTTACTCAAGTTACAGCTTGCACGGACGGACGGACAGACGGACGGACGGACAGGCAGACATCCGGATTTCAACTCTACTCGTCACCCTGATCACTTTGGTATATATAACCCTATATCTGACTCTTTTAGTTTTAGGACTTACAAATAACCGTTATGTGAACAAAACTATAATACTCCCTTTAGCAACATTGTTGCGAGAGTATAAAAAAAGCGCTCAAACGTGAGGAAGAATTGAACACCGAAATAAAGAAGCTGTGTCCAAATTCAAACAAGCGAAATCCCCTTTGGAAAGCCGAAAAGTCCATGAAGCCACCAACTGACTCCAACATGCCTATAGGAGACTTGGATGGAAATTGCGATGGAAGTGACGATAAAAAGGCTAATTGTTTAGCAAATCCCCTAGAAAAGGTATTTCAGCCCAATTTGCCAAAGAACAACTTTAAGCTGTCAATCTTACCCAACACAGCTAAATAATCGCTCGAGTCTCTTAAGACTTCACTTTCTGAAATTATTGGTATTATCAAAGAACTCGGTGGCTCTTCAATGCAATTCTTAGTTTCGGATACTATCCAAAGTCATAGAAAAAATCGCAGATTATCTTGATAGATAAACCTGGGAAAGGGTTAACACAGCCATCTTCATACAGACAAATCAGTCTTCTACCCTGTCTTTCAAAATTATTTGAAAAAGTATTAATATCAAAGATGTCTGCCTTCCTCCACGAAAGTAATACAATACCAACACATCAATTCGGATTTCGTGAAAAACATAGCACGATAGAGCAAGTAAATATAATTACTAACGAAATAAGAAAAGCATTTTAGCACGGAGAGTACTGTTCAGCAATATTTTCAGATGTAGCTCAGGCGTTTAATAATATATATATCCTTAAAAAAATTCTACGTTTACAATTGTATAAAACTCCAATGTCTTATTTAAAAAATAGAAAATTTATGGTAAAAATGGGAGATTTCATATCTGATGAATGACTGATAAGGGCTGGTGTACCCCAGGGCAGTGTTTTAGGCCCAACACCATACATCATATATACAGCAGATCTTCCAACAGCTAATAATGTATTAACTTCAACTTATGCGGACGACACAGCTATCGTGAACCGTAACAAATTCCACATTTTAGCATCAAGAATATTAGCGGAGCATTTAAGTTCTGTCGAAGAATGGCTGGCGAACTGGCGTATAAATGTGAATGAACAGAAATGTAAGCATGTTACATTTTCGCTTAGACCAAAAATGTGCCCGACAGTAAAAATAAACAAATTTTAGTACCTCAAGCAAACGAAGTAACATATTTTGGTATTCACCTCGATGGAAGGCTCACATGGAGAAAGCACATCTCTAGTAAAATAATATGTATGAAGATTAGAGCTGCAAATTTAAATTGGCGTTTAAATAAAAACTCCAAACTTAGCATAGACAACAAAGTGCTTTTATATAATATAATGCGGTCATAAAGCCGATTTGGATGTATGGCATTCAACTGTTTGGTACGAACTGTGCAACTATTATTGATATAATACAAAGGTTCCAATCAAATGCTTAGAATAATCACGTGTTCGCCATTGTTCATGCGCAACGAAGATATCCATAAAGGCCTTGATATTCCTATGGTAAAGAAAGAAATAGAAGATAACGTAATCAATTATATATCTAAAATCCGAAATCACCCAAACCCTTTGGCTAATGCTTTGGTACATTTATGCGATCAAACACGACTTAAAGGAAGAGATATGCCTGCGTATTAAGGAGCGACTGTCTAGTTTTTAAAGAGATTTAAGATTTTATAACTTATTGTTAGGCTTTTAGAAAAAGCGGATCCAATAAATAAAATACTTTTGAAAAAAAAGTAACGTGAGAGCCAAGTCGCGAGTGCGACGACTGTTTGTTTGATGACAGAAGATATTTCGTCTTACCCTCGTTCACTGCCTGACCAATTTGCTTTGCTTCCTTGTCCAGTCTGGAGAAAGCAGAACTAACGGCGCGGGTGTTGAGGCCTATGATATCAATATCATCGGCATACGCTAGCAGCTGTACACTTTCATAAAAGATTGTACCTGCTCGTATCAGTTCTGCAGCTCGAATTAAAAGTCACACGATAGAGAGTCGCCTTGTCTGAAACCTCGTTTGGTATCGAAGGGCTCGGAGAAGTCCTTTCCGATCCTTACGGAGATTTTGGTCTTAGTCACCGTCAGTTTACACAGCCGTATTAGTTTTGGGGGTTATCAAACTCAGACATCGCGGCATAAAGGCAGCTCCTTTTCATTCTATCGAAAGCAGCTTGTTTGTTGATTCTCCTTTTACGGGTCTTTTCCAAAATTTGGCGTATGGTGAATATCTAGTCGAGTGTTCATTTGCCTGCTCTAAAGCCACACTGATAAGGACCAATGAGTTTGTTGACGGTGGGCTTTAATCTTTCACACAATACGGTCGGCAGAATCTTATTCGCGATGTTGAGGAGGCTTTCCTCACGGTATTTGACGCAGCTTAAGGAGTCTCCCTTTTTTTGAATTGAGCAGAGAAGACTTAAGATCCAATCGTTGGGCATGCTCTTGTCCGACCATATTTTAGAAGGTGGCTGATGCGTAATCCTTATCAGTTCTTCGCCGCCGTGTGTGAAAACAAGTGCAGCAAAATTAAAGGTTAAACGGCGAGCGCTCGACAAAGACAATAGTGTAATCATAAGCATAAAAATCAAAAGCATAAAAATCAAATCAGAAGGAAAAAACTAAAAGTGCAAACAAAGCGATTAAATATAAAGTTTGACTACTGAAATATATAATAATAAAAAAGAAACAAAAATACATGTAATTTCAAAAATATTTAGAACGCGGAGTTTTTTAAAAACATTAAAATAAACAGTGTACCAGTGAAAACTTTACTCTAAAATTTTGAAAATTTCGATTTTTTTTTCATATATTTAAAGTTTAGATCCTTAGGAACATATCCTTTAAAGAATTTTTAAAAATTTAAATTATTTTAATAGCTACAGTTACTTTAGTGACGCACTAATAAATGACTTAGACTGCCTGAAATTTGACTCACTTTTTTAAACGCGTCTTTCTCGAAACTACTTTTTTCCACACGATACCGGCATTATGTCAAGTTCTATGCAACCGATTCACTTGAAATTTTGTGTGAACCTTCTTTATATAATTTTTTTTTTGATATTTTAAAAAAATTCAGGAATTTCACAAAAAAGCGTCATTTTCATTTTCAGGCTGTAGCCATTTTTAAAAAAAAAATTTTTTTTGTGCTCCCTGAGTTAGGGACTATAACAGCATCCTTACTGATTAACAATTTTCTTTTGATTTTTCGAACTTCGGTTAAATCAAATGAGGTCACAATTCGCGTTACAATTTTTCCAAAAAGAATCAATAAATTTATTCTGGAAAATAACATTTTAATAAAAACTTTCAAAATAACTTGAGGTATTCGCAAAGGATAACTAATACGAACCAAACATATCCCAATCGTCTAGAACCAATGGACATGGATCAATTAAATGAAATAATATATAAACCTAGGCTTATATGTACAAACAAACCAAGTACATGCTGGAAGTAACAGATATAATTGGGAAACCAATTACCAACAAAGAAATATACCAAAGAGGCAAAATGAAAGTGCACAAGTATGCACCCAGCCTAAACCAAAAATTCAAAGAATTAATACCATTGGTGAAGACCATTTTTAAGGGTAAACTCTGATTTGTTCTATAATTTAAAAAACAGATATGAAAACCGGGGAAAATCATTAGAATTTTAATAGATACGATGGTTGCCCACATACATCATATATTATATACGAACTAGAATTTATAATAAAAAAAAAATACTTAAGTAGTTAGAAGAGGGTAAGAACCATTAATGGTTCGACCATCAAAAAACATTTTCATAATATTAATGTATTGGGCGTACAAGAAYGTTTTTATGAAATCGATAATTTAGAGAGCGATCTCTTAATTGAAATTAATTTCTTAAATAAAATCGGAGCCACAATAGATATTCCAAATAATTTATGGAAATAATAAAATAGAGAAAATACATTTTCTCTATGATTTAATTTTATTAAACACCTTGGGACAAGATAGTCCTAAGACGCCAAAATAATGGTAAAAAACCAAATAAATATAAATCACATATTATACATATACATATGTAGATGGAAAAGTGTTCACAACTCAATTATAACTATATAAGTTAAAAAACGTATTGTTATTTTTATAAAAAAAATTTTTTCTTGGAGCTATGCTCCCTTATTGAGTTTCACTAAAGAACTAAAATTTAACGGGTATAAAGCTGCTGACACTGCGCTTCCCACAGGTTGCCACGTGTCGCACTCTCAGCGATTTAGTGGTGTCATATTACATTACTTTGTATCATATGATATTAATGCATCATATGATACTTTTTGAATGTATGGGGTGCTGACTTATATAGAAAAAAGAATCACGCAAAAAAACAAACAAATAAAATCGTTAAGAACCCTACATATTTTGTGTGTAAGATGTGGCAACGCTCGTTTTCCTCCTAATGGTAAACAATCTAACCTTTGCAGTGACGAGTGAGATAAGTGATTTTTAAATTAATAAATTTAGGTAAAGTATTACAAAATAAAATTTAAATGTGAACATATTTCATTGTTTAGAGTGTATATTTAAATATACAGAATGAAAAACGCGAATAAATTTAGTGAAAGATAGAGAAATATCATGTGCTATTAGTGCAAAATTTTGATTCTTTAATTGTGAATATTTTAAAAAATATAAGTTATTTTTACACTATTTTTCGATATTCCTCCTCTGGAGAGCTCCCCTACCCGCACATACCCCATTTATACGGAAATTCGGTTTTTTTATCCCTCCGCCAAAGTAATCGGAATCGTGCCCTTAGTTCTGATAAAGACAAGTGTCTATAAATTATATACCAAATTAAAATGAGTATGAACAATCATACATTAATCATGCATATGTATATTATCTTATTTAAATATAATAAACAACTAAGTAATATTAAGGAGGATGGAGTCATGTGTAGAAGTTCACGCAAGTGAGGAAAGTTCTCTGATCGCCATTCACTTGGGAGTGGCCAGAAACGATTCTTTTACATATGACTCGACCAAGTATCCCCTGGGTAGCCTAAGAACATCCTTTTGAAGGTGAGCTAAAGTGAGAAGGCGAAACATTCCCTGCATAGGGTTGTGCGCTGGGTTTGGGACCCGCCACGTAAAAAAACCAACCCAATGAAAGCGCAAAAATAGCCTCGGATGAGAGACCCCACTTTTGATGACGACCATGGCAAACGAAATAAGGACACGAATTGAGGCATGCACCTGGAATGTCCGGTCGCTTAATTGGGAAGGTGCCGCTGCCCAGCTGGTTTATGTCCTCGTAAAAATAAAGGCTGACATCACCGCCGTCCAAGAAATGCGATGGACGGGACAAGGACAGAGACGAGTAGGTCCTTGTGGCATTTTCAACAGTAGCCATATAAAGGAGCGCAAGTTTGGTGTGGGATTCGTGGTGGGAGAGAGACTCCGTCGCCGAGTGCTATCATCCACCCCGGTGAATGAACGTCTAGCCACAATCCGCATCAAAGCGAGGTTCTTCAACATATCGCTGATTTGCGCCCACGCCCCGAGGGAAAAGAAGTCCTAACATCGACTCGGACCACTATCTTGTTGCAGCCAAGATTCGCCCCGCCTCTGTGCAGCAAATAACGCACGCCATCAAACACAAAGAAGGTTCGACGTCGAGAAGCTGCAATCATAACCGACAGCCGAACGATTTTCTACTCGGCTTGCACTCGTGCTCTTTGAGAGCACTCGTCAACAACTCGGTATAAGGGAACTGTGGGACGGCATTTCAAACTCCTTACG
>NW_017537228.1:107413-118854 GCF_001853355.1 Bactrocera latifrons | reverse complement strand
AATTACCCGCCTGAAGAACAACAAAGCGGCGGGGCCGATGGATTGCCGGCCGAGCTGTTATAATATAAGGAAGATGCATCAGCTTCTTTATAAAATATGGTCGAACAAAAGCATGCCCAACGATTGGAATTTAAGTATGCTATGCCCAATCCTCAAAAAGGGAGACCCCACAATCTACGCCAACTACCGTGGGATAAGCCTTCTCAACATTGCATAAGAGGTTCTATCGAGCGTATTGTGTCAAAGATTAAAGCCCACCGTCAACGAACTGATTGGACCTTATCAGTGTGGCTTCAGACCTGGAAAATCAACAATCGACCAGATATTCACCGTGCGCCCGTGAAAGGAGAATCGACACTCACCACCTCTTCGTCGATTTCAAAGCTGCTTTCGACAGCACGAAAAGGAGCTGCCCTTATGCAGCGATGTCTGAATTTGGTATCCCCGCAAAACTTATACGGCTGTGTAAACTGACGTTGAGCAACACCAAAAGCTCCGTCATAATCGGGAAGGACCTCTCCGAGCCGTTCGATACCAAACGAGGTTTCAGGCAAAGCGATTCAACGTGCTTCTGGAGAAAATAATTAGAGCTGCAGAACTAAATAGAGAAGGTACAATCTTCTATAAGAGTGTACAGCTGCTGGCATATACCGATGATACTGATATCATCGACCTCAACACCCGCGCCGTTAGTTCTGCTTTCTGCAGACTGGACAAGGAAGCAAAGCAAATGGGTCTGGCAGTGAACGAGGGCAAGACGAAATATCTCCTGTTATCAAACAAACAGTCGTCGCACTCGCGACTAAGCTCTCACGTCACTGTTAATAGTCATAGCTTTGAAGTTGTAGATAATTTCGTCTATCTTGGAACCAGAGTAAAACCAATAATGTCAGCCTAGAAATCCAACGCAGGATAACTCTAGCCAACAGGTGCTACTTCGGACTGAGTAGGCAATTGAGAAGCAAAGTCCTCTCTCGACAAACAAAAACCAAACTCTATAAGTCACTCATAATTCCCNAGTTGAGTTGTACTTAGAAAAATTAGCTTTATTACACTTCAAATGACAAACCAATAGTGATTGACTTAGCCTAATTTTTCGTGTCGTCACCCACGCTTCGAGCTCCTATCTCTTAGTATAAGAGACGAAATGTGAGAACGCCTGGATGATTACTGTTAAGTATGTATGTACGTGAAGTTTATATGTTACTTGTAGATACGTATATGAAAAAACTGTTCACAACTCAATTATATCTTGAAAAATGTTGGAAAGTAGTAAATAAAAGTGAAACTTGAACTTATTTCCATTTATAAATCAAATCAAATAAAATTGAAAAATGTGAAAAAAAATTAGTGAAACATTGTGAAATACTTTATATAATATCATTAATTCATTCAAAAAACTGTAACAAATGTTTATAATTGAAGTAGAAATTAAAAAATCTATTTGAAACGTACCTTCCTCAACAATTTAACGGCGAAGTATCTCGTTATGTAAAATGACAGGTGACACAGGGTTGCAATTATATTTTTACGAGTTATTGCACGAAAATAAACATGAGGTTTGGTCTGACATATTCTAGAGCCATTGCAAATAATTTTCTGCGTGTGTTTGTTGTTGTGCCGTTGCACCAAGTGAAAAATTCTGCAATTCGTGCACCGTGCAAGGAGTTTGCACGAGCAAGATAATACCCCTGATGAGTTCTTAATACCAATGTTTAAATTTTTAATTGGGAATATTTTAAAAAATATAAGTGTTAGCAAAATTAGCATATTCCTCCTCTGGAGAGCTTCCCTATCCGTAAATACCCCATTTATATCGCAATTCGTTTTTTTACCCGACCGCGGAAGTAATCGGAATCGTGCCCGATAATGCATTAGTTTCGTGATCATTTCGCCACTTTTTCAACAATAACCAACGCATTAGTTTAATTTACCTTCGTGTAACTTCTGGCTATTCAGCAAATTCATGTAACCACTCCAAGGACACCGTTTTGACTCAATTGAGGATATAAGAGCTGAATCGAATAAGGCTCTAATGGCCATCACGATTTTTCCAAGTGATGTGATGACTGCAAAATTCGTTTGCATAAGTGTATTGCATCAGGAGGGGATTACTTTGAAGGAGGTGAAATGAACAAAATTCACCTTTCAATGTGATCACAGTAGTATGTATATACCATATGTCATAGATATGACATACTATCATAATATCATAAAAAACTTAATATATTACAATAATATTATATGTAAATCAGATTTCATCATTTAAACTTTTATGCACATACTAGTTGACCGTGCAAACGTTTTTTTAATTTATTTCTAGTTTCTAGATAAATTCCAGTGTAGACAAAAAGTAACTTACTTTTAAGTTATTATAGTTTATTTCTTAAAATTACATATCACATATTAATTACGACAGTAATACTAACAAACAACATCAATTTTTTAATTCTATAGCGTGAATAATATTTTTTGTCCATCTTTAGCGTGCACAAACAAACTGGATGGTTTACCCACTCAAGAGCATGCTACGTACAATTGCCCATGTGAAAAACATGGCCACAAATAGACATCGTTTTGCCTTGGGATTTGTTCATTGCCATTGCAAATGCCAATCTAATTGGAAACTAAATTCGTTTTAATTGAATTGGCATATCTGTAGGTATGATAGGAATCCGTGGTATTAATATGTTTTCACCTTTGAACTTGCTACTTAAAATGCTGGCTTCGATAACGTTTTTCATCAATTTTCGAATGACTAATCGTGTACCGTTGGACAGCTGTGGCTAGTTTAAATTACGAAGCAAGATAATTGAAGATCCAACCTTCAAAAGTAAATTATGCGGTGGCATGCCTGGAAAATCCAGTGAATTCGAAAATTCTGTGGGAAAATTGACAGCTTCGCTGGCATCGCAAACTGTGCCAATAAATTTGCATGATACCAAGTTCCCTAGCAGCAACTGTTGAATCTTCAAATTTAAATTGTCAACGTCTGCATTTTTGGCTGCTAAAACAGCTCTTTCTTTAAGCCACTCATGATTTATGTACTGTGTGTGTACATCGAGAAATATTTGTTCGATGAGGATCTTGCGAATCAGCAATTGTGCAGAAATCGGGCGGACATTTTACGTATCCATTTTCATCTGTAGCAACTTATCCGATATCTAAAAGTTGTTTTGGGAATATTTCAGCGGATGGATTTTGAAACATTTGAACGCGCATATTTGCTTTCAGCTGTACTTTTTCAACATTACACCACAATGGAGATGATTTTAAGCAAGCGTTGATTTCATCAGCGTATGTTGAACGTAGAATGATGGGAAGTGTTTGCCTAAAATCACCTGAAAGCACCAACAGAGAGCCGCCACTAATGAATGAGGTGTTCTGCCTCAATCCAAAAAAGTTGCCGAAATGCCCGATGATGCAACGGCCAATGCGATGCCATTATATGATCGTATTTCAGCAAGAATTAGTGAAATTAGGAATATTTTGCCAGTTCCACCCGGTGTATCAAAAAAGAAGAACCCACCTCATTTTTGAATTTGAGAGCATGACAATGCGGACACTCCTTGTCCATAGCACCAATTACCACTTTTGAATGAGCATAATATTCAATATCGGGCTCATACTGCAATGCTAGACACAAAAATTAATCAGATGTAAATGCACGATTTACCTGTTGGCGTTGTTGGTCATTTGTTCTACGTCTATTAATCGCGAATCGCGGAATTGTCGTTGTTCGAAACGAAATGTGCATCAGCATTTTGTTGCTGGATTTGTTCTTCGGTTCTTTGGGATCTTTTATCTCTTATACTACTGGCCCTATATACTTGTATTACGTCAAATCAGCCCCTTTGCGTTTTCTTGGCATTATTCACTGTACAAAATACATACAAAGATAGTTAATGAAATTACTTAATGATAGAAAGCGTTATAGTTATATTTATAATTATGGCTAGTATTATAGCGAAATATTAGTTTTATGAAAAAAAAAATCACAAAACAAGAAAAAATGTTAACTTCGGTTGCACCGAAGCTAAATACCCTTCACAGGTGCATTTCTGTTAGTAACTATGTGTTCAGTTTGTATGGAAGCTATATGCTTTAGTAATCCGTTCTAAACAATTTTTTTAAAGATCACATTGTTGCCTTAAAAAACAATCTATACCAAATTTCGTGAATATATCTTGTAAAATGTGAAATTTGTCCATACAAGAACTTGATTCCGATCGTTCAGTTTTTATGGCAGCTATATGTTATAGTGGTCCAATATCGGCCGTTCCGACAAATGAGCAGCTTCTTGAAGAGAAAATGACGTTTGCAAAATTTCAAAGCGATATCTTGAAAACTGAGGGACTAGTTCGTATATAGACATACGACATACTGATCATTTATATATACATACATATATACTTTATAGGGTCTTCCTTCTGGGTGTTACAAGCTTCGCGACAAACTTAATATACCCTGTTCAAGATATAAAAAATATAATACAATAGTTGACAGAAATAATTATATAAGTATACTTTTTACACAAAAGCCGTTGTTGGTTGGAGCGTGTTGAGTATTTTTAAGATTATGTTACTTGTTTAACTAAAATTTCATTAACTAAACTATTGTGCCAAATACACTTAAAATTAATAATTTTATTATTATGAATAAAGTACTTAGTATAATAATTAATATGGGAATTACACTGAGATAGCAATATGATAATTGTAAACATTACTACTACACTTGATACATAAACAATAAAGTACTTAGTATAATAATTAATATGGGAATTACACTGAGATAGCAATATGATAATTGTAAACATTACTACTACACTTGATACATAAACAATAAAGATGGCTGAAAACTGTGTAGAGAGTGAGAGAAGTTTTATTGTGCGTGTGAAACAGGAGACCGGCTTCAGTCTAAGATATAGTGTGGCATTTTACTCCCCAGTAAACGCGCGGCAAATTTTAAGAATCTAATATTGGTAACGCTAGGCATATATCAGAATTACACTTTAGAAATAAAAATAAATGTTTATTTCCTTAAAAAACACATGACTTTCAATCGAAGTGCAGTTAAAAGCGCTATAATTGATCAGTTATCGAGCGGGATGAAAAATTATTAAATTACTAAAATGGCTATAAAAAAATGAGGGTTGGTGATAAAAAAGTAAAACTTTAGGATCGTATGTATTTTTATAATGTCACATTATAAAAAAAATAAAAACAAAAAATTTCGTCCAAACATTAAAAAAAAATGTTAAGGATGATCAACCCTTATCGCTTAGAGGTATGGAGATAGTAGCCGATTCTCAGACCTAATGAATGCGCATATAAGATTATCTTACTCTTGCAAAACCCTTACACGGTACACGGATTGCTGAAATTTCCTCTTGGTGCAGCGGCACAAAAACCAACACACGCAGAAAATTATTTGCAATGGCTGTAAAATATGTCATTTTACATAAAGAGATAGTTCGCCGTTAAATTGTTGAGGAAGGTAAGTTTTAAATATATTTTATAATTTCTACTTAAATTATAAAGATTTGTTACAGTTTTCTGAATGAAGAATGAATTTTTTTATGCATCCAAACTTATTAGCGTTCATACCCAATGTTCGTACATTTTGACTGGAGTATGCCTCACATGATTTAAATCGATCATACATACTCGTAGCTTACGTTGGTTCCAGAGATAAAGAGATGCCCAACTCTCCTGTCACTGGAAATATGAGAACCGCTCACTTACCGAACTTTGGCTGGATCTGGTAAGTTTTGATGTTTTGCAATCGGAATGATTGGATATTTCATGAAACGTTTTGCAAAGTAGTATAAGTTTTCAATTCCCAGTGATTAAATATATTTATTAATTGAGAACTAACAGGCTTAATTCATCTTATTAAGTATTAAAAGTTCGAAAATTAGTTGTTTTAATATACCGTAAAATCATAAAAAAAAAGATTTAAATAGTTTCGCGGTATATTAAAAGTCCAATATAAAATAATTTTTAATTGTAAGAAATGTTTTAACTTAAATGCCAAAAATTCTTATTTTGTGCGATATGGCTACAATGGAAAATTATATAAAAAAAAAGCTTGTTTTGAGGCGCTCTCACACTGTAACAAGTTGGTCATCCCATTATCCCTGCTGCTTGGTTCAATTCATACTGGTATTGTCACTAGCGATGCGAATGAAGTTTTAGGCGAATTTCGTTATTTAGCACAAACAGCACACACGCAAATTAGCTGTGAAGTAGCGAAAGAACTAGCGCAAACGAATATTTGGTATTGCCTTTTGCATTAACTTGCACAACTATCAAAATATGGCGGAAACCTATTTGATTCGCAATTGAATATGCAAATGGAAAACACGATAGTATAATTTAGAAAATTATTTATTGTATTTAAATTATTAAAAAGTTACTTACTTTCAGAATAAAAAGAACCAGCCAGAAGCAATTTTAGGTGAAGGTGAGCTTGATGGAAAAATATTCTGATCTCCTGTCATCAAGCAAGCAATCGTCGCAGTCGCGACTAGGTTCATACGTCACTGTTGACGGTCATAACTTTGAAACTATCTATCATGGAACCAGTATTAACACCAAAAACAATGACACCCTGGAAATCCAATATAACGCTTGCCAACAGGTGCTACTTCGGACTAAGTAGGCAATTGAAAAGTAAACTCCCCTCTCGACGAACAGAAACCAAACTCATCATTCCCGTACTGCTATATGGTGCAGAGATATGGACGATGACAACATCTGATGAGTCCACGTGACGAGTTTTCGAGAGAAAGGTTCTATAAAAGATGTATGGTTCTTTGCGCGTTGGCCACTTCGAATATCGCATTCGATGGAACGATGAGCGGTATGAGATATACGACGACATTGACATAGTTCAGCGAATAAAAAGACAGCTAAGTTACGCTTTATAGATCATGTCGTCCGAATGGACGAAAACACTCCAGCTCTGAAAGTATTTGACGTAGGACCCGCCGGGGAAGCAGAGTAAGAGGAATACCTCCCTTCCGTTGCAAAGACCAGGTGGACAAGGACCTGGCTTCGCTGGGAATCTTCAATTGGCGCCATGTAGCGAAAAGTAGAAAAGTCTGGTGCGCTGTTGTTAATTCGGCTATAACCGCGCAAGCGGTTTCTTCGCCAGTAAAGAAAGAAGGAAAACTACACTATGACAATGCATTCGCAATTTGTCTTCGGCGACGATCTGCTGCTGTACCACTGAAGTTTCCTTCAACTGGTTCCAGTGGTACTACTATATCAAGAAAATATTCATAATTTAAGTTATAACGATCCGAAAACATAGCGTTCAGACTTGTATTTGCGTTAACTTATTTTAGTATGCAATCCAGCAACAAATTTTTTAAACTAGGATAAAAATTTATGATTTTATGATATTACGATGCTTTACACACGTTTGTATACCCCGAATTGTGTAAAGCACACGAAAACGGCTTTTTAGCACTCCAATTGTCCTTTCAACTGCGTTACTTGCCTTTGTATGTTTTATATTAAAATTTGATTCCACAGATGCTGTATATACTCGTATAGTAGACAATCAGGATCACCTAAATGATATTTAATTATAATAATTATGTATGTACATACCAGAGAGCTGCAACGAGTATGATTAAATCAGAACAAACACTCATGTCAAAAACAGAATGAAATCAATTTAGTTCATCATAGACAACATTGGTGATCAATTCGAGTATCCGCCAGGTCAACTGATTTGCACCAACATGAAGAAACTGTTCTTCGGTAATCACGATCGCGTAAACGGTATGGCTAACTTCGGTTCAAATCGTTTCTTGTCAAATCATAGCGTTGCTACGATTGCTTGAATCGAACGAATGTGCAACTGCGGGTAAGCTACGAGAACAGCAAATTTTCTGCTGGATTGTGCGCATGTTACAAATTTTCGATGCGTAAATGGAAATTCCATCGAGTACGTACATATATATATATACATACATTTATTGTATGTATGTACTCTAATTTACATTATATATACTATATAGCATATATATACATACATATACGGAAGAGAAGTGCACGAGTAAATCAATGTATAAGGAATGATGAACAAACCGAACGCTGTAGAACATTGCAATCATTGAAATATGAGTATGAATCATTTACGGGTATTTTCTGCTATTGCGGATGTGAAGGCAAATGGTTCGATTCGTGTACATAAATCGAACTGGCAGAATCAGACAGAGTAACGGATCAATACTCAATTATGAACAATAATTTATTAGTCGTTGCAGGTGTCTGGTACATACACATAAAAATGGTAGTTACCTAAGTAAACCGAATTGTGATCTCCTCTTTGGTATGTTTACTCCCAATATGTTTTTAAAAACCGGACAATTTTAACGTCGGAAATATTGACGACAATAGGCGAATCGAATATTTTTCTTTTATGCTGTCTAGCACAGACATAAATGCATCTTTGCTTAATCGAAAGTTTTTCTTAAATCTGATTATAAAAACTTATGTGATATTTGCGTATGCACTTTTATACCAATAGATATTTACAATATAGAAGAAAGGTCCATGGGATTGGAGTGATCCCTGATGAACCGTCGCTGCCTAAGTAATTTGGTTGGTGTTCTTTAAACATAACGATCTTTAAAATATAAATCCACGTTACTAAACATTTTTATTGAATTTAATAACACCGTATAATTTGGGGCTTCACATAGTCTCATAAAGTTTTAAGTTATAACGATTCGAAAACATAGCATTGAGAATTGTAAATGTGTAAACTTATTTTTGTATGTAATCCAAAAACTATTTTTTTTAACCAGTGTAGAAATTTATAATTTTATGATTTTCCGATGCTTTATGGCGGGTTGTGAGTACCCCAAAACTTCAGTTTAAGACGTTAAAAATATAAATTTCGGATGAATTCTTGTGACATTTCCTAATTATTTTAGTATGGCAGCAAAAAAGTTAAGTGAATGTGTTCATTCGCCAGTCACAATATGAACATGTCGAATTTTCGCCAAAACGTTCGACTCGCTAAATGCATTCGCTTCGCCAGTGACAATACCAACATCAATCTAACGTCGCAACGGAATGTGCTGATGTTTTAGTAAAATTAAGTTTATCTTCGATATATGTATGTATAACTTTGCAATGGACGTCGCTGTCAGCACTGTCTCGGTTTTCAACTGGGCTAGTTTCTAGAACAGGTCTCGGCGAAGCGTGCAGGCGGCATCTAGCCAAGGCTTTCTTTCTGGTAAATTAGCCATACGATATTGGGTAGGGAAATGTATAGCTACCTCAGCTATTGCTAATGAAGAACCTGATGGTAGGTATGCAACGCTAGAGGCAGAGGTTCTCTAAAAATTGGAAGCGTTAACACAACCGAAGAGAAAGCTTTGAGGAGATGAAGTCGAAAGCAACATACAAGGCGGCGGTCCAAGTCTATGAAAGACTCACCTGCAAGTCCAACTGGATATGGGAAGAGAAAACAAGGTTAGCTTGGTCTAAGGGAAAATCGAGGAAGACCGAGCGTATTACGCATCTCAATTCTCATTCAAGAATCCGAAGTTTGTGAATCGAGGAGGGGATTGCGATCAAAAGGCAGCTCTTACACAAAAATAGTGGGGCTTGCCAAATGGTCGATGCTGTAAAGCAAAGCATCAAGGGAAGCCAAGAAAATAAGTAAAGCTCCAGTACGACGGCAGCGGTCTTCGGTCACACAGATAGCCAAGAGTCATTTAATCTTGGCGTACATTGACCGGAGCAACCCTCTATGTCAAATCTCACTGGAAAGCAGTAGAGTTTTAGCTGTATGGAGGCCCTGGCGCACCTACGTCAACTTTTGATGGCGCGGGCGAGTGTCAAAATCCTCAACTGTAAGGACGAAAGCAACTACAGAAAGGAAGATGAAAGCCAAAACTACTTGTTGGGGAATCTGATAGTTGTCGGAATCAAAATTTAAACCGATAAAAAGTAGGTCTCATAAATTCAGATATTATTGGTTTGATGTTCGAAACAGAATATGTATCGGGTTTGGGTGACCAATTTTATCGGTTTTGCCATCAAAAACAAAGTAAGAAAATATTCACTGACATATTTGAAATGTAAGTTAAGAAATCAAGTTATTTTTTGTTACGAATTAATTTATCTTTTTTTCTATAAGGGAAACATAAGAATAAAACAGGAAATATCTTAGTTATTAAGTTTTGGAAAAATGCGGATATTTAAGGGGGGGATATATGCTTCAAAAAATCGACTTTTTGAGGAGCGAAAGAAATAATTGATTAAAATGAAATTTCTAGGCTTTATAGTTACAAGTATTTAAACATCATCCGGAAATTGTTTGGATACGAAATCTTTGATATTCTGTTTTAGGGAAGATTATTGCCCGATGCATATCGCATGTACATTTGTTGGAAAGCGGGCAGTATGCATGGGTCGAATCGTTACATCGGTGAATTATCAGTCAATCTTACGTGACGATATTTCGTATTATGCCATACGTGATCGTAACGCTTCTACCGTACGATGGAAAGGCCTTATTAAAAATTTAAAAAAACATATATTTATATGAACAAATTGTTTGTATTTTAGTTTCCCATCACCTTTATTAGAGCTCAAATAAAAAAAACAAAATTCTATCCATTTTAAACACTTTTGACAGTTCCACATCTATTGCGACCTAAAAATACGATCCAAAGCAAAGTGGAATTTAAAAACAATCGTGAATTGAGAATACATTACGATCCGTTTGCTGTCGCATGCCGTAATGCCAATCATGATACAAGAGAGTAGGGAAAGTCCCATTCATCGTAGTAAAAGAGCTATTCACAGTCCTTAACGTACCCCCCAAGTGTACGTTCACAATAGAAACATCATGGCCATCTCTGGTGAATAAGGGTGGCGAGAGGTTAAAACGGGTTGCGTAAAGCAAAAATGCTTTAATATTAAATTATAAATTTACAGTACTATATTTATACATGTGGCAACTACGCCACGCCAGCCAGCGACCGGCACTCAAGAGCCATTACGCGGCGTGACGACTCAATGAGTCGGCCATTACGACGTAGAAAACAGACACTCCAGCCACGCACAGACGACTCTTTCCCTTCTACTTCAGACACTCGAGGGAACGGATCACATGTTTAGCGCTCCGCCGTACTTTCATCCAACTTTATCGTCAAACATTAAAACGTAAAATAACTATTTTTTGGATAAGACGCTGTAATAAATATAGTGAATTTTGTAATAAATGGACAATCTTATGATAACTTAGAATACGATTACTCCATATTGGTGACTCCGCGACGTGATTAAATTGGATTTCAAAACTCTGTCTCTTCACGCGTTAAAGTGTAATTTTTCCCCATACGTGTAGTGACGCGCCGCGTGTTTTCAAATTCAAACACTTTGATATTCATTAATTAACAAAAT
>NW_017537228.1:94830-107123 GCF_001853355.1 Bactrocera latifrons | reverse complement strand
ATGACCACAAACGACCCAACACCGACCATCGGTGACGCCGCCGATGTAACCCAGAACACTGCATCAGTTGTAGCAGTGTCCAGTTGCGGAGGTTCCAGCCAGCTCCTGCGCCAACTCAGAATTCTCATGGGCGACAGGGCCTCAGAGGACTTACTGCGTATAAAATGGTTGGCATTGTTACCATCATCAACCAGCCGGTGTCTCAAACTATTCAGAGATGCCCCTCTAGATGAGCTTGCTGAAGTTGCAGACGAGCTAATGGAAAACCAGGCTGGCCATTCCGTTATGGCTACACATCACCAGCCTGCCCAGGCAGCACACAACGGCGACAAATTGAAAAATTCTCTGCTCACCAGCATGGCAAAGGACTTGTCAGGCCTTAAACTTGCCATAGCCGACCTGGTGACCTGTATGAAGGACCAGCGAATTACTCGAGACCGACCCCAACCTGCATCTGGCCGTTTCCAGCAGTCATTATCGAAGGAAGAGCCAGCCTCWGRCAAAAAGAGGTTCTGCTATTATCACCGTCTCTATGGGTCCAAAAAGTGCGAGCGTCCTTGCACCTTCAACTCATCGGCGGAAAACTAACTTCGCTGTCGACCATCCAGGCGACCGGTGACAGCATAGAGGGTAACACACCACCAACCAGAGAGCATCGCCTTCACATTCATGATCGCACAACAAACATGAGATTTCTTGTCGATTCTGGATCCGTGATCTCTCTCATGCCCAAGTGCGCCATCACTCACACGCTCAAAGAAGATTATCTGATTCTCTCCGCAGCAAACGGGACCGTTATCCGAACCTACGGTCGAAAGTCATCACGCTTGACTTCAATCTTCGCCGCACATTTAATTGGTCTTTTATAATTGCAGATGTTAAATCAGCCATTCTCGGTGCAGACTTCCTGGTCCACTTGCATCTCAAAGGACGATGTCTCATCAATGCAACCACGTCCTGCACAACTCAGGGCCACGGTACACAGCATTTCAACAATCGACCGCTCAATCTGTCCTGGTGCACATGACGCCAAATACCTGCAATTACTCAACCAATTCATCGAYATAACTCATCCCAGCWCCAATBSTGTCACAGCCACTGACAGTCAAGTCGCTCATCACATTGAGACAACTGGGCCACCACCGGCGAGAAACTACAAATAGCTAAATATGACTTTGACCTCCCGCTACATCATGGCGTGATACGTCCATCGAGCAGTCCATGGGCCAGTCCTATCCATATGGTGCCAAAGAAAACTGGTGGATGGCGCAATACAGGTGAATATCGAAAACTAAACGCGACTGCAGTTCCAGATCGATATCCAGTCCCTCATGGGGATGACATTCTCCAGCGTCTCCACGGATCCACCGTTTTCTCCACCATCGATCTAGTCAGTGCTTACCACCAGATACCCATGGCCAAGTCAGACATCGCCAAAACAGCTATAACCACTCCTTTTGGACTTTTTGAATTTCTGGGTATGCCACCCGGACTACGCAATGCTACGCATGTAAAAGACACATGGACAACATCCTCAGAGATTTAGACTTCGTGGGCTGCTTCATAGACRATCTGATTGTCTATTCTCAGTCCCACGAACAGCACCTACGACATCTCACCACCATCTTTGAAGTCCTGCGTGCACATCATCTCACCATCAATCCAAATAAGTGCCAGTTTGGCAAGTCTGAAGTCATCTACCTGGGGTACACCATCAACAAAGACGGCTACACTCCACCCGCCGAATGCACGCAAGCAATCGCCGACTACACAAAGCCAGAAACCGTCAGCGATCTACGTCGTTTCCTGGGAATCGTCAACTACTAAMGGCGAGCGATCCCTCAAGCGGCCCAGATACAATCACCACTGACGGACTTTCTCAAACATGCCAAGAAGAAGGACAACACTAAAATCCAGTGGACACCTTCAGCAGATCAAGCCTGGCAAGACTACAAGAGTAGTGTCATCGTCTCATTGAGATCCGACGCCTCGGATACAGCCATTAGGAGCGTTCTTGAACAGCGACACAAGGACTCATGGCAACCACTGGCCTTTTTCTCCCGCAAGCTCAGTCCAGCAGAGACCAGGTACTCCACGTACGATCGTAAACTTCTGGCCATCTTTGCTGCCATTGGGTTTTTCAAGCACATTCTCGAGGGAAGAAACTTCAGCATCTTCACTGACCACAAGCCAATCATCTACGCTTTTTCTCAACGTGCTGACTAGGCAACACCTCGCCAACTACGTCAATTGGACTACATCTCACAGTTCTCAACTCAGATTTTCCATACCAAGGGCACAGAAAATGTCGTGGCAGATGCGCTTTCGAGGATCAATGCCATAACCATGCCAACCAAACTTGATGTTGAGACCATTGCGCTGGCACAACTCCAACATGACCAGCTTAGTGATGTCCAATCCAGCACATYTCTCAAGCTGCACCTGCTGAACATGGAAGGTCATGATATACTATGTGATGTGTCTAATAATATTGTGCGACCTTATCTTCCACAGCCACTCAGACTCCAGGCCTTTGACGTCATCCATGGTCTTTCTCACCCTAGTGGCAGGGCCACAACCAAGGAACTCACCGGAAGATTTGTTTGGCCAGGTATTAGAAAAGACGCGCTCCTCTGGTCCAGACGCTGCATACCATGTCAACGTTCTAAGGTCTATCATCACAATCGCACCACTCCAAATCACATTGACGTACCAGATAATCGCTTCGAGCATGTGCACCTGGTTTTCACAGAGCTGCCCAGAGTCAAGGACCTTCGCTACTGTCTGACGATCATTGACCGCTTCAGCAGATGGCCACACGCCATACCACTCAACAACATGATCTGTCAATTCGGTACACCATTGACAATCACCACTGATCAAGATCTGCAATTCGAATCAGTACTGTTCACCTCACTCTCACGAATGCTGGGCATTCATCGTATCAGAACGACACCGTATCATCCTCAATCGAATGGCCTGGTGGAGCGGTGGCACCGCACGCTCAAGGTTGCTCTCATTAATTTTATTCAAAAATTTTATAGGATTATTTCCCCATATTTTTACAAGAACAAGTAATTTAACACTTACACTTACATTAGCCCTGCCTTTATGATTATGCTTTATACCCATAAGGTGAATTAATCATACACAGCATATATTTGCTCATCTAGTTCCTCAAGGAATGCCAGCAGTCCTCATACCATTTATAGAATGTATCGAAACCATTAGTAATATTATTCGGCCTGGAACTTTAGCTGTACGACTAGCAGCCAATATAATTGCAGGGCCAGGGCACTTATTACTTAACCTCTTGGGAAATACTGGCCCCTCCCTCTCTTATGCTATTGTTTCTTTATTATTAATTGGTCAAATTGCTCTTTTAGTATTAGAATCAGCTGTGGCTATTATTCAGTCGTATGCATTCGCAGTTCTAAGAACTTTATACTCTAGAGAAGTAAATTAATGTCAACACACTCAAATCACCATTCCATCTAGTAGATTACAGCCCCTGACCTTTAACAAGAGCAATCGGAGCAATAACCTCCGTTTCAGGCTTAGTAAAGTGACTTCATCAATTTGATATCTCATTATTTGCTTTAGGAAATATTATTACTATCTTAACGGTAAACCAATGACGACGAGACGTTTCTCGGGAAGGAACCTTCCAAGGGTTACATACCTTACCCGTAACATTAGGATTACGCTGAGGAATAATTTTATTTATTTTATCAGAAATTTTATTCTTCATATCTTTCTTCTGAGCATTTTTCCACAGAAGCCTTTCTCCAGCTATTGAACTTGTGGCAACATGACCTCCAGCAGGAATCCAACCCTTTAATCCGTTCCAAATTCCGCTATTAAATACAGCCATCCTGCTATCCTCAGGGGTAACTGTTACATGAGCTCATCACAGACTAATAGAAGGCAGCCAATCTCAAGCAACACAAGGCTTATTTTTTACAGTCCTTTTAGGGATTTATTTTACTATCCTACAAGCGTATGAATATATTGAAGCACCATTCACCATTGCAGATTCAGTTTACGGCTCTACCTTTTTCATAGCAACAGGATTCCACGGAATTCACGTATTAATCGGAACTTCTAGTATGTTAAATTCGCCATTTAAATAATCACTTTTCTAAAACTCACCATTTTGGGTTTGAAGCAGCTGCATGATATTGACATTTCGTAGATATTGTTTGATTATTCCTTTATATCTCAATTTATTGATGAGGAGGATAGGTAATTTCTATCTGTATAGTATATAAGTATATTTGACTTCCAATCATAAGGACTACTAATTAGTAGTACGGATAATTTTTTCAGTTTCAATTATCATTAATTTTAATTATTATCACCAGCGCAGTAAAGCACTAGCTTCTGATTTATCAAAAAAAGCCCTAACAGATCGTGAAAAGTATTCTCCTTTTGAATGCGGGTTTGACCCCAAATCTTCTTCACGGCTACCCTTTTCCCTTCGATTTTTCTTAATCACAATTATTTTTTTAATTTTTGATGTAGAAATTGCCCTAATTTTACCTATAGTATTAATTATTTCAATTTCTAATATTATGGCGTGGGCCACAACAAGAATTGTATTCATTATTATTCTAATTATTGGGCTATACCATGAATGAAATCAAGGAATGTTAAATTGATCAAACTAGGGTTGTAGTTAATTATAACATTTGACTTGCATTCAAAAAGTATTGAAATATCAATCTACCTTATAAATTAAAGATCAGAATATGAAGCGATTTATTGCAATTAGTTTCGACCTAATCTTAGGTACCTAAGCTCTTATTCTGCAGATTTAAATATTAGTTAAATTTTTAATTAATTGAAGCCAAAAAGAGGCTTATCACTGTTAATGATATAATTGAGACCAATCTCCAATTAAGGAAGTACGACGTTCAAGAAAAAGCTGCTAACTTTTATCTTTTAATGGTTAAACTCCATTTGTACTTCTATGTATATAGTTTAATAAAAACATTACATTTTCATTGTAAAAATAAAATTTTCTGTTTTTATAAATTACTAAATATAATGCACTACATCCAAGAATTAAATAATTACCCTAACATCTTCAATGTCACGCTCTATCTTAAGCTACGTGAATAAAAAATTAAAAAGAACAAATAAGGAAGGGCTAAGTTCGGGTGTCACCGAACATTTTGTACTCTCGCATGATAAAGTGATAATCGAGATTTCATTATCCGTCATTTACATATTTTTTTTTATTTTGCTGTAAATTAATTAGATTAGATCAATTTGTATACTTTGAGTATTGAATTGTATTTTCATTTATTTTAATTGCATTGAAAAGTTATAGTCCGATCACGACAATTTTTCCACAAGGGAGTGGATCACACCGAGGTGTAATACCTTTTCAACGCAATGCAGAGATAACGAGATCCCCAACTCTTCTCTCACTAGAAGTGAGAGACCAATTGCTAAATGTCAAAACCTACCGAACTTCTTTGACAGTTGACTGTATTGAGTAGGTTTTGACGTTTTGCAATGTGAATGACTGGAACGGCCAGATTTAAATTATACCAAAAATATATGTTAACGGAGGAATTTATTGCCGCCGTTCAAGATCGCTAATAAAAATTTAAAATAATGAAAATGAAACGTTTTGTAATTTGATGCATAATAGAATTAATTTTCTATTACAAATGATTAAAAACATTTATTAATTTAGAACTAACAGGCTTAATTCACCTTTTTAAATATTGAAATATCGAAAGTCAGTTGTTTTAATATATCATAAAAAGGAATTAAGTAGTTTCGCCATATATTAAAAGTCCAATATATAATAATTTGCAATMGTAATAAATGTTGGGTATTTTAATTTAAAATGTCCAAAAATTCTTATTTGGTGCGATCTGGCCATAATGGAAAATATTATAAAAAACGCTTAATTTGAGGCGCTCTCATACTGGAATAAGTTGGACGCAATGCCTGCGAAATACCTAATCCTACTGTATGAAGCAAGCGGAGACATTGCGAGCACTGGTATCACACCGAGGTGTAATACCTTTTCAACGCAATGCCTGCGAAATATCTAATTCTATTGTGTGAAGCGGAGGCATTGCGAGCACTGGTATCACACCGAGGTGTAATACCTTTTCAACGCAATGCCTGCGAATATCAGCAAACTACCCAACTTCTACTGCGTGCTCAACTACCTACACCACTTACCCCTGCCTGTTGTTGCTTGCTGCTGTCCGACCGCTGGCTGGCTGCTGTAAGAAATGATCGCATTCGGTTTTTTTTTTTTTTTTGGAAGAGATGTGGGGGGGAAATCTTCTCCCCACACCGGTTGTCAACCATATGGTTATGAACCTGTAATATATTTTGCGGGAGAAAAAGAAAGATTTAGTTGTGAGCTCAAGTGGCTCTCAAAACAATCTGACGCTAAAAAGCGAAGCTCGAGTTTTGGTTAGGTGGGAGCGGAAGGATTTGTCAGGATACATGGCCTTCTGAAACGGTCGGTTTTCTTGCACCTAAGAGTGGCAAGACAGTTGATGCTGGGGTTTGCGTGAGATGCTACTGCTGCCCGGAGATTTGCAGCGTAGGAAATAGCTGCAGATTGGATGGAAGGAAGATTTGTTTCCTCAAGGATCTGTTTGTTTCTAMCATACCATGGGAAATTAAGAGCTGATCTTAGTAGACGCATGTATGTGGCTTGAAGCCTGGACAGTTTTCTGGGAGAGGCAGACCCCCAAATAGGGATAGCGTAGGAGCAGATGCTCCTAATGATGGCGTTAAAAGCTCGTTTCTTGGTGCTTGGGGAAACCTTTTTTTGGAAAAGAAGGGTTTTAATGCGCTGAATGCCCCATTGACTTTTCCTCGAACTGCTGTGATTTGTTTCGTCCAGGTTAGCCGCCTGTCGAAGACAACACCGAGGTATTTCGCGGAAGGCCTCCATTTGATGGGGACCTATTTACCAAGACTTTTTGTGGAATTCCCTTCCTCCGTGAGAAGAAGATTGCCTCTGACTTGGTTGTGTTGATATCGAATCTCCACATCCAATACCAGTCGAGGACGGTGGGGATGAA
This sequence comes from Bactrocera latifrons, assembly GCF_001853355.1. Lineage (NCBI taxonomy): Eukaryota > Metazoa > Arthropoda > Insecta > Diptera > Tephritidae > Bactrocera > Bactrocera latifrons. The sequence continues at coordinate 100,056 of NW_017537228.1, read as the reverse complement.
TTTATTGAGGGTGAATGTGCTGAAGTTAATTGTACGGGAGGCGTACAAGATAGCGATATCGTCCGCATATTGAGCTGTGAGGATTTTCTCCTCGGTGGGGATGTCGTAACAATAAATGTTGAACAGCACTGGGGAGAGTTTGGAGCCCTGAGGGACTCCCGCCGTGATCGGGTGAGCTTCGGAGAGCTCGCTATTCACCCGGGCAGTGATTTTCCGGTCAGTTAAGAAGGATTTGACTAGGCCAATGAGGTACTGTGGGAAGTTTAGCTTTATAAGCTTATAAATAAGACCATCATGCCAGACCCGGTCGAATGCTTGCTTGCAGTCAAGCAGGAGCATAGGGATGTGTCTTCCTTTGTTGAGGTTGTTTGCGATRAATTCGGAGACCCGCARAAGTTGGTGTGCGGTGCCGTGTTGCTTTCGAAACCCATGTTGGAAGTCGGGGAGAATTTTCTTTTCCGTAACAAATTTCTCCAGTCGGGAGAGAATTATGCTTTCTGCTACTTTGCTGAGGGTGCAGAGTAAGCTGATGGGGCGATAGTTTGACGGATCGCTTAGGGGTTTACCCGGTTTGGGGAGAAAGACGACTGTGTCTGCTTTCCAGGCCGGGGGAAATTATTGGAAACGCATCATGGCATTAATGATGTTGTTTAGGGCAACAAGGTGTTTGCGCGGTAGGATTTTTAAGACGCCGTTGCCGATACTGTCGTGCCCTGGAGCTTTCCGGTTTTTGAGGGAGCGGATGGCCTCGSAGACTTCTTTGGGGGAGGTGGGCTGAAACTCGACCGTCTGGAAGGTTGTGCCCCGGACAGTTTCTGACCCTACTTCGTGAAAAGAAGAGAATTTTTGAAGGCTTGGAAAGGAGGAGCATTGGTTTTTAAGGGATTGAGCGAAGACGTTTGCTTTGTCCTTGTCCTGTGGGTAAGAGCTGCCGTCTTTAATTAGGGCGGGGAGGTGGAGTTGATTGGGGTGTAAGTGAAAGCGGAGGTTTCCAGCAAGTATTTCAGGTGGAGGAAATCGGTTTTGGTCTTTAACCGAGGGGAAAGTAGGGGGCGATTTGTAAGCTCCAGGTAGACCGGGGAGTGGTCTGAACTGAGCTCCGGGAGAGTCCAGGGGTCTCTATTGAGAGACACGTTTTTTGTGAGAAATAAGTCCAAGGTGCTTGCTTGGAACGTGGGACTTGTAGGGTGGTAGGTCGGTTCGGAGGGTGCTTCGATGTTGAAGTTATGTTGGAGAGACATTCTCCAGAGTGTCAATCCGTTAGTATTATTCGTAGAACGGTTCCAAATCCTATATTTAGAATTGAAATCGCCTGCGATAATGGTAGGGGTGGAAGAGTCGAAAAGGGGCGAAATGTTGAAAGGGCTTTTGTCAGGAGGGATGTACACAGTGATGATCCTGTGCCTGCGTGAGTTGAGGAATACGTCAATTCTTACAGCCTCGAGTGTTGAGGGGCCAGTGTTGGCAGCTAGGTGGTGGATAGAACTCTTCACACAGATGGCGACACCGCCCCCTATGGAATCTGGGCGGTCGTTTCTGTAGATTGTGGAGTTCGGGATATAAAGGGATTTTTTGGAGTTTAGGTGAGTTTCGGTGATGCAAACGACATCAATGGATTTGTCTTCTATGAGCTGGATGAGTTCGATCCTTTTGGGCGTGGAAAGTCCGTTGGCGTTCCAGTTTAGGATTATCAGGCCACGGTTAGTTCCTGAAGACGGTCGACAGGAAGCCCCGAAAAAGCTTCTCTAAGTGAGCAATGTTTGGGGCAGGATTGGACGTTGTGTTTGTGGCAACCTCGGCGTATGAGCGAGTTGTCCTTTGGGCACGTGGTTGGGGTTGGGGTTGAGGTTGTGGTGTGGGTTGTGCCGGGGAGCGGGTGGCTCTCTGTGGGAGAGCCTTGCGAGTGTTGTAGGCCTTTTTTGGAGCTCCGGGTTGGTGTTTTTGGGGCGCTTTAGGGCAACCCCGATAGGTGGCGCGGTGTAGGCCCTTGCAGTGGATGCAGGTGGGCTTCGCGTTTTTTTGCTCTTTGAGAGCGCAGAATGACGTGGCATGATCGCATTCGGTGCGAAGTGCTTGCTTATATAGCAGTACGGCGTAGCTTTGGTCGGTACAGTGAGGGGAAGTTTAGTATGGTGAAAAGCACTATGTGTGCCGTGGCAGTGGAAAGTGGAAAGCACTATGTGTGAAGCTTTGGTCAATGGTGGAAGGCAGAAATGCAGACTATGTGACTACATTGGTATGACTAATAGATGATGTACAGTCTTGGCTTAAATTATTGTAAAGTGCTAAAAGCCACGTTACAGTCCCCCCCTTACTTCGGACGGCGATACTTCGCTGGGTGCATGTGAACGGAGTGGTGTCGACCACCCACGATGGTTTGGCTGGAGACTGGCTGGCTGTCCTATTTGGCATGTGCGGTGGACGGGAAGCGGGTGTGGAGATCTTTATTTCTCAACAACTTCTTAACCTATCGTACAACGTGTCTTATATCCTATGATTATTATTACTTAACTTGTAACGCATATTTACTTCAGGTATTGTGTGAAATGTACAATGCATCTTAACAATAATCGCTTAACTTATGTCATGATTATAACTAACAATAATGCCTTCGCTTATAGTACAATGTGTGTTTTTTTTATTATAATTTATATGTATACGAGGTATTGTGTGACACAGGTAGCATCAGTCATACAGGTGCACCACGCAACTCCCTGTGCCGTATCGCACCAGTACGCGGTCGCCCTCCAATTTCTTCAGGGCTAGACGCCGGCCCCGGAAGAATAGCGTTCTTTTTGAGCGCCCGATGAAATGCTGCCGGGTCATGGTCAGCCCTTCCAAAAACCGAGAAATTTCGCCCGTGGGTGTTACCTCTCGCTGTGTTGTGCTGGGCGGGGCTGATCGTGCGCTGGTCTCGAGAATGGGTGGTTGTGTCGTCGTTGCGTCGTGTGCCGTGGCGGTTGTTTTGGTAAGCCGCCCATCGACATTCCACCTCAAATACCGTATTTGTGTAAAGTTTTATTCCGCTATCATCATTGGTTCCTAATGTATATATTATACAGAGAAGGCATCAGATGGAATTCAAAATAGCGTTATATTGGAAGAAGGCGTGGTTGTGAACCGATTTCACCCATATTTCGTACATGTCATCAGGGTGTTAAGAAAATATTATATACCGAATTTTATTGAAATCGATCGAGTAGTTCCTGAAATATGGTTTTTGGTCCATAAGTGGGCGTCTCTACGCCCATTTTCAATTTTCAAAAAAAGCCTGGGTGCAGCTTCGTTCTGCCATTTCTTCCGAAAAATTTAGTGTTTTTGACGTTTTTCGTTAGTCGGTTAACACACTTTTAGTGATTTTCAACATAACCTTTGCATGGGAGGTGGGCGTGGTTATTATCCGATTTCTTCTATTTTTGAGCTGTATATGAAAATGCCTGAAGGAAACGACTGTATAGAGTCCACGGGGCCACGCCCACTTTTCCAAAAAATTACGGCCAAATACGCCCCTCCCTAATGCGATCCTTTTCGCCAAATTTCACTTTAATATCTTTATTTATGGCTCAGTTATGACACTTTATAGGTTTTCGGTTTTCGCCATTTTGTGGGCGTGGCAGTGGGCCCATTTTTGCCCATCTTCGAACTTAACCTTCTTATGGAACCAAGAAATACGAGTACCAAGTTTCATCATGATATCTCAATTTTTACTCAAGTTACAGCTTGCACGGACGGACGGACAGACGGACAGACGGACGGACGGACAGACAGACATCCGGATTTCAACTCTACTCGTCACCCTGATCATTTTGTTATATATAACCCTATATCTGACTCTTTTAGTTTCAGGACTTACAAACAACCGTTATGTGAACAAAACTATAATACTCTCTTTAGCAAACTTGTTGCGAGAGTATAAAAACAAGAAAATAATCCATAAGACAAACAATAAAAGATAAATTTTCAAATTATTATTATGTACGACAGTCACATGCTGAGAATGCCTAACTAACTCCTGGTATAAATTTTTACCCCCTAAAAATTCGGACCACCCCTGGTCAAAGGACTTACATACTGTTATCCCTAATACTAAAGGATAATTAATAATGCCGTACGTTGAGATGTAAGGCATAAATCAGATAGAACCAGAAAAATAGCTCACTAAATAATTATGCAAATACTTATTGAAATAAAATAAAGAAACATTAGAAATTAGATACCCAGATAATCCTCCTACCAAACAAACAAAGAAAGTTAATAATTTTAAATAACTAGGTAAACAAATTATATAGGGAGTCGGAAAAATTAATCATCTTAATATACTACCCCCTACAATTCTCATAGCTAACAAACCACTTATGCGTCGTAACATAATTCAACCCTCATCTCTCAACATATTAAGAGAACAACAATTTAATTCTCCTGTTATAGAGTAATACACTAATCGAAAAGAATAACAAACAGTCAACCCTGCAGAAAAAAAATAAAGAAAAAAAGAAAATATATTAATATAACTCAACGAAACAACTTCTAAAATTAAATCCTTGGAATTAAACCCCGCCAAATAGGGCATCCCACACAATGCTAAATTAGCCACATTAAAACACCCCGAAGTCAAAGGCATATAAACGAATATCCTGAGAATTATTTATATTATGAATAATAGCACCAGCACACATAAATAGTAAAGCCTTAAATAAAGCATGAGTCAATAAATGAAAAAAGGCGAGTTTATAAAATCCTATAGATAAAATTCTCATTAGTAAACCTAATTGTCTTAGTGTAGAAAGAGCAAAAATCTTCTTCAAATCAAACTCAAAATTAGCCCCTAACCCTGCCATCTCCCAACCATCTACCTCTCAATAAAATATTAAATCGAATTAACAAATAAACCCCAGCAGTCACTAGCGTAGAAGAATGAACTAAAGGCGAAACAGGTGTAGGAGCCGCTATAGCAGCCGGTAATCAGGAAGGAAAAGGAATCTGAGCTCTCTTAGTTATAGCAGCCAATACAATTAACCCATTAATGACAACGTATGATGTATCATACGCAAAAAGAGCTTTTTTTAAAAATTCGTCAAAAATCCGAAATGAAATAAAAGAATCGATGTAGCCGTATTTTGGTAAGCATTCTTTCAAGCAGTTTATACGAGGAAAACCAATTCGCTATGGATACAAAATTTGGTGTATGACTACTTCAGAAGGATATTTGTTGAACTTCGATTTGTA
>NW_017537228.1:90943-94450 GCF_001853355.1 Bactrocera latifrons | reverse complement strand
ATAACGACAACAACCGGATTATGCAAAAGATATGATCGACAACAGAAACGCAGACAAGACGTAAAGCAACCAGTCATTATCAAGGAGTATAATTCGGGAAYGGGTGGAGTCGATCTCTTTGACCAGCAGAGGGCAGCGTACCGAACTCGGATTCGGTCAAGAAAATGGTRTTGGGCCATTTTCAGATTTTGCTTAAATGGTGCCGTTGTAAATTTATGTATATTATTTCGGAAAGCTTATCCACAAGTTACTCTTCTCGGCTTCATCCGACGACTTACAAGGAGCATACTTTCAAAGCCAATAGATTTTCATCCAGTCTCATCACGAAAGAGAAAACGAAAAAAAGAAACTAGATACGACGGAGTCGAGCACTACGAAAATTACTCAAAAACTCAGCGCCGATGCAAAAATTGTGGAAAGTGTACGAAATTTATATGCATGAAATGTAATTTTGGCTTGCACCCAGAAAACTGTTTCTACAAATATCATGTAAACTGAGTCAGCAACTAAATCTAAAAATTAAAAGTGAATATGTCATTAAATATATAAATACGATGTCAATTTGAACTCAAAAGTTATAGTGATGTTTACATTTTATTTTCATAGAGGCAGGTCTCCGTATACGTTTATGTATGATATATCATACGCCCCGCCACGCCCACATCTTTTGAGATATTTTTTGTAAAATTGGAAATTACCCTTTTAATATCATTACAGACGTCTGCTTAAAATTTCTGTAGCTTATCATAGCGGGTTTTAGGTGTGAGAAGTAATGGGTTAATGCACCAATAATCCCCATTTCAACTCTATTTTTCATACTTTCTAAATAAAAAATACAATTTCAACTCCCATAATTTAATATTCAAGTAATTGCCAATAAAAAAGCCACATCTCCAATCAGGTTAGATAGAGCAGTTGGCATACCAGCATTATAAGATTTGATATTTTGAAAATAAATTACTAAACAGTAAGAAACTAGCCCCAATCCATCTCATCCTAATAAAATGCTAATTAAATTAGGGCTAATGATCAATAACATTATAGACAACACAAATATTAAAACCAATATAATAAACCGATTAATATTTGTATCCCCTCTCATATACTCCTTTCTGTAATAAATTACCAAAGAAGCAATTAACAGGACAAAAGATATAAACAACAATCTCATTCAATCAAACAAAAAAGTTATTACAATTCTAGTTGAATTTAAACTGACAACTTCTCACTCTAAAAATAAAGATTGATCATTTAATAAAAACACTAAGCTAGAAGTAAAAAGACTAATTGTAATAACAATTAAAATTAAAAATCTAATTCTACAAATTGACAAATATTTCACGATCTAAAATGACAACCTCATTTCTTGACACTACAAATCAACATTTTAAATAAACTATTTAGATCTAAAGTCAAAATAAGCAAATATCTCTCTTTAAGATTAACAAATTTAAAGGAAATCAATGAAGAAATAATAAAAAAAACCCCCTCTAAATGAATAAACACCTGAAAAAATCTTACCGTGCTGGCTATAAGCATATAAATATAAAGTATAAGCAGCTCTAAAAAAAGATAACAAAGACAGAGAAATTATAGTAACTCAAGACCAACTCGCAATTCTATTCAACAAAGAAATTTCCCCTTATATAAACCCTTATTGATCAGTAATCTTCGACTCCCTAATCGCTCATATGTAATATTTTCTAAAGATAGTAATCTTCGGCTCCCTAATCGCTCGTATGTAATATTTGCCAAACAAAATAACCCTGACGAACACAACCCATGAGCAATTATCAAAGTGTAAGAACCACAAAGACCCCAATATGTTAAAGTTATTAAGCCCCCTAAAACAATCCCTATATGCGCAACGGATGAATAAGCAATTAAAGCCTTTAAATCAGTCTGACGCAAACAAACCAAACTAATTAGAACTCCTCCGACCAATCTAATACTAACCCACACATAGTTATACTTGACACCTCTTAACTGCAGAAAAGAAAAAACACGCAACAACCCATATCCCCCTAACTTTAATATAATTCCAGCCAAAATCATTGACCCTGAAACAGGAGCTTCAACATGAGCCTTAGGAAGTCATAAGTGAACTAAAAATATGGGCATCTTAACCCTAGAGAAGGCGCGCTCCGCAGAGTGACATGCATTGTCGCGCTGGAGCACTTTGCTCACGTACTGAAACTATTCAGTTACGTTTATATAAATAAAATGTTATATATTTAATTTTAAACTAAATACCATGACTGAGCCTTAAGCTTAAAAAATGTTTATTATTTGACAGAAACAAAAATAAAATATAAAGGTAATTCAATTGTACAAAACATAAGAAAAAATTTGAGATTTGTTATGGAGATCATACAAAAAATTATTATTATACGTATATAAAGTATTTACATGGCTATATATCACTMTTCTGAGAAATCTTCATTAATTTTCCTGTCGAAAAAAGTAGGACATGTATACTTTGAATGTTCAGTACAGAGTAATTTTCCACATAAATTGCAACCTTTTTTTGTGCGTCTATTTTTCCTTCTGGGGCAGAAATCACAAAAGCCGTTTTCGGGTTTGTTGTTATCAACGGGTTTGTTGTTATTTAACTGGCCATCCGCATGAAGAGATGAAAGCATCAGTACGACTTTTTTACTTTTCTTCATTGGAATGTAGGAAACAAGAAGCTTGTTTTCGGCATATGCAACTATTGTATCTGGGGTTGGTCTTCCTTTACTTGTAATAAATTGTGGTGGAATTTCTTTTTTATTTTTTCGGATTGTTCCTACAATAGTGGTTCTATATTGTTTGTACAGCTCATCAGCTAAGGGAATAGAAACGAAATAATTATTCATAGTTAAATTTCTTTCGGTATTTAAAATTGGTGCAGCGATTCTACGGTATTGGCAGCTGTATTATCGAGCTGATAAGGGCCGGATGGCTGTTTACCACAATATACCTCCATTTTACAAGAGCAAAAAGTTCTTGCGTCGACTAATGCATTAATTTTTATGCCGTACTTGGCAGGTTTATTGGGAATATATACTCTGAACTTGCATCGTCCTCTAAACGATTCAAGCATTTCGTCAATAGTGCAGTATTCTCCAGGAGTAAAATAGTCACCACAGGATTTGTTGAAGTCGTCAAATATTTCACGAAAGCGGCTAAGTTATCAACTTCATTTCAAAATGAACGTGAGTCAACGTCATCAAATCTAGTTACACGAATTAAAAACAGAAATCATTTCAAGGACATTGTGGCTTTGAAAATATCTGGAGCAGTGCCGTCTTGAAGCCACATCTCTTTTAAATTTGTATGGTTCATTCTCTTTAACCCAGCCATGTATAAGATACCTATAAATGCATTTAGCTCGACAGTATCTGTTGATTCACAATTTCTGTCACGTCCATATGCATCACTTATTTTTTCAATATATAAATTTGTATATTTGACAATTTTTGAGATCAATGAATCAGTCAGAAACAAAGCAAGGCATTGTATTGG
>NW_017537228.1:88769-90303 GCF_001853355.1 Bactrocera latifrons | reverse complement strand
CTTACGTAGTTTGTCGCGTAGTGAGCAAATTACCGCAGTAAATAAACAGCCACCTATCAACACTTTAAAACATGCACTGATTACAGCGTGTGATTTTGAACAAGTGGAACACAACTTTGAGCGAAGGTACTGAGCGTAACAAGTGGTGCAATAACATAGAACATAGAAATTTTTTCAATTAAAAAATTGTGTGAGCAAAATACTCATAGCGCGCCTTCTCTAGGGTTAACTAAATAGGCTAAAATTAAAGATAGATATAACAAGTCATAATTAAATAGATAATTACTTAGTAAATAAAAATTTATCGTATTTAAGTTATTATATAAATAAAAAATCCCGTCTAATATAGGCAAAGAAACTAACAGAGTATAAAATAATAAATAAACACCCGCTTGAAGACGTTCTGGTTGATACCCCCAACCCAAAATCAAAAATAAAGTCGGAATTAAACTTCTTTCAAAAAATAAATAAAATATAAACAAATTCATTCTTCTAAAAGTTAATACTAAAAAAAAATTAGTAAAATCAAAATATTAAACAAAAATAAATTCTTATAATTATTGTACTTATAAACACACTCACAAGCGCTAATTATAAGTACACAAATTCAAAATCTCAACAAAATAAGGCCGTAAGAAATAACATCAACCCCCAAAAAGTAAGAAATACTCACAAAATAAATAGTACAATAATTTAAAATAATAAAAACAAAAGTCACAATAAATAATAAATTTTGAACCAGTCAGAATAAACCATTTATAAAACAAATAGGGGTAATAAAAATTATTATGAAAATAAATTTTAACATTGCAATACATTAAATGATTGAAAATAATCATTCCCATGAGTGCGAATTATAGAAACTAAAATAGAAAGCCCCAAAGAAGCTTCACATACTCTAAAAGTTAAAAATATCATACTAAAATATCTTCTGTAATCTATTAAATTTAAATAAATGAATAAAATAAAAAATAAACTTAACACAATATATTCTAAACTCAAAAGCATTGATAATAAATGTTTACGGTTAGAGACAAAAACAAAAATTCCTATTAAAAATAAGAAACAAGGTAACCCTTAGTATCAACTTATTAACATTAGTTTTAATAGTTTACTAAAAACATTGGTCTTGTAAACCAAAAATAAGATACTATCTTTTAAAACTTCAAGAGAAAAGAAATAACTTTATCATTAATCCCCAAAATTAATATTTTAAATGAACTACCTCCTGATATTATACAATTACTGTTATACTCTTCCACACTAATCTCAAGATTAATTTTTATTCAAATAACCCACCCCCTAGCCATGGGATTAATATTATTAATTCAAACCCTACAAATTTTTTTAATCACTGGATTAATGGCTAAAAGATTCTGTTTTTCTTATGTATTATTTTTAATTTTTCTGGGAGGAATACTTGTACTATTCATCTACGTAACTTCATTAGCATCAAATGAAATATTTTCTCTATCCATAAAATTAACGACTATCTGCGTTATAGCTATATTAATCTTAATATTTATTTTTATTT
>NW_017537228.1:79591-82765 GCF_001853355.1 Bactrocera latifrons | reverse complement strand
AACAAATTAAGAAATTAAGTGATTGAAAAGATATAAAACGATAAAAAATTAATTCACAAACAAAGCACGAGCGTAATATAAACGCAGAACAAACCGTTATACCGTTTTAACAAACTCAATAAGCAAAGAGCGAAAAGCAACCGGTTACGATGACAGTTCGACGGTGAATGAATCTTAATATTAATTACTATATTTACAAACAAATTATCTACATCATCTTTTATTCAAAATCTAGAAATACACTCTATACACAATTTAAATCTAACTGTTCCTGAAAACTCTCTAAGTCTTCATAAGTTGTATAATTTACAACAAATTTTATCACCATTCTATTAATAAACTACTTATTAATTACATTAATTGCCGTAGTAAAAATTACTAAGCTATTCTACGGGCCCCTTCGGCAAATAAACTAATGAATAAACCTTTACGAACACAACACCCCCTATTTAAAATTGCAAACAATGCTCTAGTCGACCTCCCCGCCCCAATTAACCTCTCAGCATGATGAAATTTTGGGTCCTTATTAGGCCTATGTTTAATCATTCACATTCTAACAGGGCTATTTCTTGCTATACACTACACCGCAGACATTAACTTAGCATTTAATAGCGTAAACCATATTTGCCGCGACGTAAACTACGGGTGATTACTGCGAATCCTTCATACTAATGGTGCATCATTTTTCTTCATTTGCATCTATTTACATGTTGGCCGAGGAATCTATTACGGGTCTTATTAATTTACACCTACCTGATTAGTAGGGGTATTAATTTTATTCCTAGTAATAGCAACAGCATTTATGGGATATGTATTACCATGGGGTCAAATGTCTTTTTGAGGAGCTACTGTAATTACTAACCTATTATCAGCCATTCCCTACTTAGGAATTGACCTAGTTCAATGAGTGTGAGGGGGATTCGCAGTAGACAATGCTACACATACACGATTCTTTACATTCCACTTCATTCTGCCATTCATTGTATTAGCAATAACTCTAATTCACCTTTTATTCCTACATAAAACAGGTTCCAATAACCCTATTGGGCTAAACTCAARTATTGATAAAATCCCCTTCCACCCGTACTTTTCATATAAAGATATTGTAGGTTTTATTATTATAATTGCATCACTAGTTATTCTAACATTAACTAATCCCTATTTATTAGGAGACCCAGATAACTTTACCCCTGCTAACTCCCTAGTTACCCCTGTCCACATTCAACCAGAATGATACTTCCTGTTCGCCTACGCAATTCTACTGTCTACTGGTGCTATCAATTGCAATTTTAGCAATCCTACCCTTCTACCACATAAGAAACTTCCGAGGAATTCAAATCTACCCAATTAACAAGGTCTTATTTTGAATTATAATTGTAACAGGAATTTTATTAACCTGAATTGGAGCACGACCAGTAGAAGAACCCTACGTACTAGTAGGACAAATCTTAACTGTAATTTATTTCCTATACTATATTATTAACCCACTAGTAAATAAATGATGAGACAGCCTGATTAATTAGTTAATGAGTTTGAATAGGCATATGTTTTGAAAACATAAGATAGAAAATCAACCTTTCTATTAACTTTACTAAATACTATTAACCACATATAATAAATCAACAATAGTTTTAGTCCAATAATAAATAATAAAAAATTTAACGAAAGCGGTAAAAAACCCTTTCAAGCTAAATACATTAGTTTATCATACCGAAATCGAGGAAGAGTCCCCCGAGCCCAAATAAATATAAATGAAATAAATGTTAACTTAACATAAAACATGACACTAAATACATCACAACCCAAAAAAACCACACAAAATAATATACTTATAAATAAAATTCTAGCATACTCAGCCATAAAAATTAAAGCAAATCCACCTCTACTATATTCAATATTAAACCCAGAAACTAATTCTGATTCACCCTCCGCAGAATAACAAAATCAAACTAATCTAATGGGGAACAAAATCACCAAAAATCAAATAATCTTTTGGTAATAATAAAAGTCTAAAATATTATAACTTCCGATTAAAAATACAAATGACAAAAGAACCAATGCCATTCTAACTTCATAAGAAATAGTCTGTGCCACAGCTCGTAACCCTCCCAATAAGGCATAGTTAGAATTAGAAGATCAACCAGCAATTATAACAGTGTAAACACCCAAGCTAGTACAACACAAAAAAATAACAACCCTAAATTAAATGAAAACAGCTTAACAAATAAAGGAATACACAACCAAGCTACCAAAGACAAAAATAAAGAAAAAATAGGAGAAAAATAATAAGAAATATAATTTGATAAAAGAGGGTAAGTTTGTTCCTTAGTAAATAACTTAATCGCATCACAAAAAGGCTGAGGAAACCCCATTTACCCAACTTTATTTGGCTCTTTTCGAATTTGGATATAACCTAAAACCTTCCGCTCCAAAAGGGTTAAAAAAGCTACTCTTACTAATACACAAACTACCAAAATTAAACTTCCAGTAATTGATAAAATAAATTCTATAAAAAACAAGTACTTCCTGTAATATAAATTACATAAATAAATTCTAAAATTATTGCACTAATCTGCCAAGACTGTAAATAATTAATCATATTCTATATGTAAAATTTTATTATTCTAATATCTGGTCCTTTCGTACTAAGATATTATAATATATTAAAGATAGAAACCAACCTGGCTTACGCCGGTCTGAACTCAGATCATGTAAGAATTTAAAAGTCGAACAGACTTAATATTTAAGCGGCTACACCTAAAAGTTTATCTTAATCCAACATCGAGGTAAAGTAACTTAATCTTATAATCACTACTAATGAATCAACAGTTCATAAATTAATGATTTTAAATAATTAAAAGTTCATTAAATTTTAATATCACCCCAACAAAATACTTTATATTATAAAAATAAACGAAGTCTAAAAAATGTAAACAATGTAAAGTATAAAGATTTATAGGGTCTTCTCGTCTTTTAACTAAATTTTAGCTTTATGACTAAAATATAAAATTCTATTATAAATTTATATGAAACAGCTTATACCAATTAAAAGACTAATGATTATGCTACCTTTGCACAATTAGAATACTGCGGCCATTTAAATAATTTCAGTGGGCAGGTCAGACTTTAAAAATAACTCAAAAAGACATGTTTTTGTTAAACAGGCGGGTAAAA
>NW_017537228.1:33036-77555 GCF_001853355.1 Bactrocera latifrons | reverse complement strand
GTAGTACTTTTTTTATTTACTTAAATTACTAAGTATTAATTTAGTATAAAGCTATATATGCCTCTTAAATCTGAGTATAGAAAAAAAAGAAAAAAATTGGATAAAAACAGCTTATTTTAAATGAAATAGGCTTATTTCATTCAATGAATTGCCTGATAAAAGGGTTACCTTGATAGGGTAAATAATGCAGTCAATATTGCATTCATTATATTTATATTTAATAGAATTAAACTATTTCAAAAACTTTTGTGCATCATACACCAAAATATATTTATTATTTCATATTATACACTCTATACACAAAACATTAGTATAAATAAAATAATTGCACCCTAAGTGTGCCACAATGTTTAAATAAATAATTAAAAAGATAAGCTAATTAAGCTACTTTGTTCATACCCCATTTATAAAGGTTCTAGTCCTTTTCTTTTTAATTTTTAACAATTCAGCAAAAATTATATTTTTTTCAGGCGCAGCGCCATTTCATTTTTGATTCCCTAATGTTATAGAAGGCCTATCCTGAATAAGTGCGCTTACTCTAATGACATGGCAGAAAGTTGCCCCTCTAATATTAATTTCTTACACAACACTAGATAATTTCATTTTTGTAGCGATTATTGAATCAACTATCATAGGATCCTTGGGCGGGTTAAACCAAACCTCTCTACGAAAATTAATAGCTTTTTCATCAATTAATCATCTAGGATGAATGCTAGCATCTATACAAGCAAACGAATCAATATGATGCTTATATTTTTCTTTTTACACATTCTTATCTTTCAGTTTAACTTTTATATTCAACAATTTCAAAATATCCCACATTAACCAGCTATTTAATTCATTTTTCGAATCAAAAATCCTTAAATTCACCCTATTTTTAAATTTATTATCATTAGGGGGATTGCCCCCGTTCATCGGGTTCTTACCTAAATGACTAGTTATTCAATCACTGGTATTTAAGGGCCAGTATGTATTAATAACGGTTATAACAGTTATAACATTAGTCACTCTATTTTTTTATTTACGGCTATGTTTCGCAGCTTTTATACTTAATTATTATGAAAATAATTGAACTATTAATACAACTGTTAACAATATTTCATTTAAAATAATGTTAATTATATCATTTATCTCTACATTTAGTCTAATTTTAATTTCTATAATCTATTTATTCTTATAAACTATGCAGTAAGGCTTTAAGTTAATTMAACTAATAGCCTTCAAAGCTATAAACATAAGTATAAATCTTTTAAGCCTTAGTAATTCACTACTCCTTTAGAATTGCAGTCTAACGTCATTTTTGACTATAAGGCCCAACTTAGTTATTAAACGATTAAAAAGAATTAATTCTTATAAATAGATTTACAGTCTATCGCCTAAACTTYAGCCATTTAATCGCGACAATGGCTATTCTCAACAAACCATAAAGATATCGGAACATTATATTTTATTTTCGGAGCCTGAGCAGGAATAGTAGGAACCTCTCTTAGAATCCTAGTTCGAGCTGAATTAGGGCACCCCGGAGCATTAATTGGAGACGATCAAATTTACAATGTAATCGTAACAGCCCATGCTTTCGTAATAATTTTCTTTATAGTTATACCCATTATAACTGGAGGATTCGGAAATTGACTTGTTCCTTTAATACTGGGTGCACCAGATATGGCATTTCCGCGAATAAACAATATAAGATTTTGATTACTACCTTCTTCCCTTATGCTATTATTAGTGAGAAGTATAGTAGAAAACGGAGCTGATACAGGTTGAACAGTTTACCCACCCCTATCATCTGTTATTGCTCACGGAGGAGCATCAGTTGATCTAGCTGTTTTCTCACTCCACTTAGCTGGAATTTCTTCAATCTTAGGGGCAGTTAATTTCATTACAACAGTAATCAACATACGATCAACAGGAATTTCATTCGACCGAATACCTCTTTTCGTTTGAACAGTTGTACTAACAGCTTTATTACTTTTATTATCGCTACCAGTTAGCGGGAGCAATTACTATACTATTAACAGATCGAAATTTAAATACTTCATTCTTTGACCCTGCCGGAGGAGGAGACTCTATCCTTTACCAACACTTATTTTGATAAGTGCCCACAGCTGATTTTGCTAACAGCACCCATCTGCCATCTCTCTCAAACGACCGGCACTCAAGAGCCATTACGCGGCATGACGACTCAATGAGTCGGCCATTACGACGCCGTAGAAAACAGACACTCCAGCCACGCACAGACGCCTCTTTCTCTTTTACTTCAACCACTCGAGGGAACGGACCACATGTTTAGCGCTCCGCCGTACTTTCATCCAACTTTATCGTCAAACATTAAAACGTAAAATAACTATTTTTTGGATAAGACGCTGTAATATTGAAATTTGTATGAATTTTGTAATAAATGGACAATCTTATGATAACTTACGATTACTCCATATACATTTATAAATACTATTTTAAATTTTGCTTATAGAATGAAACTTAATGCTGCTATCAAAATTTTTAATTATTTCTTCTTGATATAAATAAATATGCTATACATATATTTTTTAGCGTTTTCGTTAACTTATTCATGAACAAATTGGAAATTATTTTTGATAATAAGTGGACCAAAAGAGATAACTATTGTCGAAAAATTTTGTTATTACATATCATAATAATTCGTCTGAACAGTAAAACACAATTTTTATTGTAAGATAAATCAAGAGATAATTATAATAGCCATGTTTCTTATATTTTGAGCATAAATTTTTGTGTCAGAATTTAGTTATACGAAGGCGATCAGGAATCCTACACGATCGCAAATAGAGTATTTGACCATCCTAACAGATTTACCTTATTATTTTTTAGTTATAAACTAAGTTTTTAAATAAAAAAGGATTCTTAAAGGAATTATTTTTTCATTTTGCAATATCTGTATAGTAGTAAAAAGTATTTTAAATTAGCTTACGCAACACTATTTTGCCATGCTCAATAGCAATACTGGCATAATATTTGAAAACAAAAAATGATTGTTCGAAATATACTCCATTTGAAATTATCCTAATCGATAATAACTTTTTTGGCCAAAATAAAAATACAACTCAAATTCCTTAATTTTTAATAGCGGTTCATTATCAACCAAATTACATTTTTTGTTTTTTAAAGTTTAATTATCAATTCCACATCGTTCATAGTCGACCATTATTCACTAGATGTAAAGACGAATTGTAATTCGCGTAGATGCAAATGTTTCTTTTCAAATCGCTGCTTGGCCACCAACGCCACCAACTTTTATTTGATGAGTGTTGTTTATTATTTGCTTGGCTGTTGTTATCATTATTATTGTTTTATGCAAACATACGTAGTTTTTCCCGATTTTTTATCGATTTTCGTGGAGCTGGTTCCCCCACTCTCCCAAATCGGCATCATAATATCACGATAGTACTTGCTCTTCCATGGAGGTCAATTGTACACCCAAATGACATCGGTAATACATTCGCGATCGATACGCTCCTCACCAATATGTAGCTCACCAATAGGTTGTCCAGGACAGATAAGCTCAGTGAACTTGACTTTCAGTAGGAAGGTAAGATCGCAACGCACGTCTTAACGACGGTATCCCCACCATTTTTCATCTTTGCACATAACACGATGGAACCAATCAATTAATTCCCTCAACTGGTAAAGCTTTGGTCTGCAAGGTGTGCGTTAAGGGTTTAGCATATTAGAAAGTATGTAAATTCAATTTTGCAAAAAGCCTACCCAACAGCTTGATCGGGATCCTTAGAGCAATTGACAATAGCTTGTGCAACATCCGAACTGCACATTCATCGTAGTATTTGCTCTTCAAAAAGTTACTTCCACCCTCACGCACAAAGCTCATTGGTTTGGGACTAGAGTTTAAGACAGGCAAATAATCAAACGTTGTACAACAGTTTCTTTGCTGATTCTATAAGAAAAAAAAAATTAAAAATACATGGTGTATTTTTCAATAACTCACTGGTTTTTGTTGTGCACTGCAAATTTTTTATATTTTTGCACGCACTCAAATTTTCGATCACCACAAGGTTTTGTTTTGTACAACGCGAAAAAAATAATGAGTTTCCTTCAATGTGCATACGCGTGTATATATGTATATTGCGGTTTGGTTTTAGATTTCTGTACAATTTTAAAAATCACTTTATAAAATACTTTAGTACAATTTTAATGTTCGCTTTAGAAAAATAATAATAATTAGCGGTTGATAATTCCGACACGGGATGAGAAAAAGCAAAAACTGGAGGAGGGAAAAAACGCCGTTCAAAATGCTCGTACAGGTCGCTGTTGAGATCGAAAACGAAGTGAGTTGCTGATCTCCTTGTCATTCCCTTTTTTCCTTTGGTGTGTGGAATCAGCTGGCATGATGTGGTTGGTTGGTGTGTAGTGTGGAATGTGGGTTGTAAGCCCTGATGAATTGTGAAGCGAGTATGGTAAGGTGCGTGTCAGTGTTGTGAAGTTGAATTGATGTGGTGTATGTGTGTGTGGATGTTCGGGGGAGGATGCTCATTTATACATCCTGGCCCCCCTAGGCGAGTATTTAGCCTAGTAACCTCTGAAGTTGTTGCAGTGTTGCAACAACGTTGCTGAGGCCTGTCTTACGACGGGCTTTCGGCCCAGGATGGCGCCTCCGATGCGGAGTGGTATGATGATCGTGGCGCCAGGAGCGGGACTCCTCCGAAGGGAAGGTTTGCCTTCGCGGTTGCGGTAGCGGGAGTCGTCATCTGGCAGTACGGCCGCGAGGGGGATGACGACGCTCGACGTCGGGTCCAGCGGTGCGGTGCAGCATCGTGTGATGATACCGCATGCATACCTAGCACTGGTACCCGGTCAAGCATTCGCGCGTGAGATGGGTAGGCGCCAGGCAATTCAGGCAGTGGCCATGTGCCTGTGCGATCTGCTGGCGTTGCAAAGGCGTCATCCCCTTGAAGATGCCACAATGTGGCAACCGATGTCGTCGGCGACATAGCGCGCATTGACGTTGTGGCTGCTCCGGAGCTAGTGCTTGCGGGTCACCGCGCGGAGCCGATGGAATCTCTCGGGGAGGTGCGGCAGCGATGGTGGTTCGCGGTGCTGCTACTGGGGTAGCTCTAGGGCGCGGAACCGTGACAGCGGAACGCACAGTGGGAGTAGGTGCAATTGGCATCTCGGCATCCATATTGACCTGGTAAGAAATAGTATTTTTAATTATCGTGTACTTATATATGTGTATATAATCATATGGACGTTGGTGCCACGTAATGTGGCACGAGTGAGTCGTCATGTGGATCGACCCTTTTATGGGTATTTATTTATCTTGGGTGAGTTTGTTATTATATTTTTTTTTTTTCATTTGGGTGTATTAGTTGCGGTTACATTTCGATTTTACCTGCGGTTGGCAAAAAACAATTTAACGAGCGGTCTGGTTATCGTTCCCGATTGTGTACGGAGATCGACTACGCGAATATGACCGTCGAAGCCGTAGTAGAGCTTCTCTATGCGGCCAAACCGCCATTCGGTGGGGGGGAGACAATCGTCATTGATTAAGACACAATCTCCAAGCTTAGGCCAATTTTCTGTGAATTTCTATCGGTACCTTCTGTGGAGGTCCTTTAAATAATCATCTTTCCATCCGCGACTGAAGTAATGATGGAGAATTTTAATTCCTTCCCAATGGTTTAATAAGGAAAGCGACTCCACGCCTGGCTCAGGTGTGGCCAGAATGGGCGCTCCTTTAAGAAAATGCCCTGGCGTGAGGGCAGTAAAGTCTGAGGGATCTTGCGAGAGTGCAGCGAGAGGCCGTGAATTAAGAACGGCTTCAATTCTTGTTAAGAGTGACGTGAACTCTTCATAATTGAATTTGTGGTTGCCAGCTATCTTTTTAAAATGAGATTTGAAGCTGACTCCCATAAGCCATCCATATGTGGGGCGCTTGGGGGAATAAACTGCTAATTTATACCTTGGGGAGCATATTTTTGCAGAGTCAAATGAGACTTGTTTCATAAAATCCACAGATTGTTTTTCTGTTGCTCTTTGAGCTCCGATAAATGTTTTACCATTATTGCTCACTATTTTTGATGGAAAGCCTCGTCGTCCGACGAAACGAGCAAAAGCCGCAAGAAAAGCCTTCGTCGTGAGATTCGTACATAGCTCAAGGTGTACTGCTTTTGTCGTGAAACAAACAAAAACAGCCACATAGCCTTTCATGAGGGTAGGGGACCGTAGCATGGATGCCTTTATCATAAAAGGCCCAGAAAAATCTACACCTGTAGTGGGGAAAGGCAGAGTAAAACTGCAGCGTTCAAGTGGAAGTGCTGCCATAATCTGCGATTGCATTTTCTGCTTATGCATAGTGCAGATTTCGCACATGAAAATGCATTCCTTTATTTGGGGCTGCAGTCGGGGTATGTACAGCTCTTGGCGGACCATATGTTGCATGAGGCGATGTTCGGCGTGGAGCATTAGTATGTGGATATATCTAATAAATAAAGTGGCAAGCGGACACCTCTCTGGTATGATTATAGGGTGGAATTCATTGTACGTTAGGCTTGAATTAGCAAGCCGACCATTCGCACGAAGTAAACCCTTCGTATCTAGAAATGGGTTTAAAACTAAGAGTGAGTTCTTTTTATCAATAGGCTTCGATTCTCTTAGTAATTCTATAACGCGGCTGAAGTAGCGCGTTTGGGTTGATGCGATAAGAGCGACCTTAGTTTTTTGTAAGTCTTGGTGCGTCAATTTATCGCAATGGAGATAAGTTACTCATTTAAGTTTAAGCCACTCTAAAAACTTGAGCATATAGGCAACTACTCGGAGGGCTCGGGGGAACGATGAAAATCGTTCAAGGATGTCAGTGTCACCCAGTGTTGCATGATAAGTGTCGATTTTACGACTTTCTGGGGTAAGTATGTGGCGCATGGGTGATTGTGGCTAAGAATTGGGAGATTCTGTTAACCATCGGGGGCCATTCCACCAGAGGGTGGAAGTGGCGAGATTCAGAGGTTTGCATCCTCTTGTACCTAGATCAGCAGGATTGTCAGCACTGGCTACGTGACGCCAHGTGDCTGATCCTACTAGGTCAAGTATTTCAGATGTTCGGTTAGAAATGTAAGTTTTCCACGCATGTGGTGGTTTTTCTAACCAGGCTAGAACTATCTCGGAATCGGACCATAAATATAATCTGTATTTCGCCATGTTTAAGTGGGTCTGCACCATTTGCTTTGCTAGTAGCAGAGCGCCACAGAGTTCAAGTCGTGGGAGACTTAGCCTTTTTATAAGCGCAACTTTTGCTTTTGCCGCTAATAGGTGGCTTGTAGTTGCGACATCGCTTTATGTACGCACATATATAGTGGCACAATAGGTATTTTCAGAGGCGTCGCAGAAGCCGTGTAGTTCCACTTTGTATTCGGAGGAATAGTTTACCCACCGTGGAATTTGTATCTGCGAGATGTCGTTCAAATTATTAGCGAGCTGGGAAGAGGTGATTGGCTGTAATCTTTTTTAAAGGAAACCCTGCGGTATTGAGGGCATTTATTACCTGTGATAAGGTCTCGTATGCTTGTGGAAGACTGTGGCTTCCAGACAGGATATCGTCTACATACGTTTGCGTTTTTAAGACTTGTGTTGCCAGTGGAAATTCTGGCTTTGTGTCTTCTGCCAGTTCGTGAAGTGTACGAATGGCTAGATATGGGGCAGAGTTTACGCCAAAGGTAACTGTTTTCAATTTAAAGTCGCGTAGTGGACTATTGGCAGATTTTCGGAAAATAATCCGCTGAAAATCTTGATCATCCTTATGAACCAGTATTTGTCGATACATCTTTTCAACATCCCCATTGAACACGTATTTGTATATACGCCACTTTAATATGAGGAGCATTAAATCTGGCTGGAGCGTGGGTCCCGTAAATAGAATATCATTTAGGGAATTCCCCGAGCTAGTGGATCGTGAGGCATTGAAGACAACTCTAACCTTCGTGGTTTTTTTTTTGTCAGGCTTTACTACTGCATGCTGTGGCAAGTAGAATGAGTAATATTTGCCTTTTATAATTTTTTCACATGGGCTTACTTCCTCCATGTGGTCTAAATGAAGGTATTCTTCTAAGACACCATCATAATCTTGTTTAAGCTCACCTTTCTAAGTAGGTTTTTCTCCATACTTAAAAACTGCTGTATTGCAGAGGTGCGAGAGTGACTTAAGGCGACTGTGTCTGTATCACACGCTGGCACTTTGAGATGAATTCCTGAACTTGCCTCTTGGGCTTGCAATTATGGTAACTCTATTCTACTGTGGGGAGTAGGTGCAATTGCCTTCATAAATTTTAATTGATCTGATATCATTGCTTTTGTGTCTTCATACCGGTCTAAGCAGTTTTCGTATTTGGCGTAAGCCGAGGTTTTGAAATTTTTAGGTAGATCTGAATCATCAGTTTCTACTATTGCATCGTATGCAGCTTGGAGGCGTGTCCAAAAATTGTCAATAGATTTATTTTTTATTTCTAGTACCGATTCAGAGTTGTCCTGAATTAGTGAAGATGCAAATCGAGTGCAGTATTTAATCAAGCTGTCACTCTCAGAAATGAATTTAATATAAGAAATGTCCCTCCCCCTTTTTTTGCTTTGTAGCACCTTGCTTAGAGCGTGTAGCTTCAGCAGGTGTACATGGGCTTTTATCGTCATTAATCATTTTCGGAATTCTTAAGAATTCTGCTTTAGATTCTTTTGAGTCAGTGCTCATTCAGAAAATTTTAATTAATGAAAATATATATGTATATTTTATTATAATAGGTATATATGGTACCGAAAACTCTTTTCAACAAATATTGATTTTGCCGAAAAATTGGATAAGTAAAATATACGTGTGACCGAAAGCTCTTTTTAATAAATAAGAGCTGTTATTCCAGTAAAAGAATTTAAAAATGCGTTTATCGCTTTTATTGCTTTCGTTTGTATTCACTTTTTTTTTCGGAAAAATTTTTATTACGTATTTATTCGTATGCCTTTGTTTCAGCGCGCACTGAAACTAGGTCAATATCCTTTGTACATACGTGTGGATTTTATGTGCATATAGTATACGTTAAATAAAATATGTGCAATTATGCTTGTTCTTGTGTGACAAGGAACAAGATAAATGCTAGGAATTCGCCAAATTGGACTTTCAATATACTTATGTATGTATGTACAAAGGTAATTAGCATGTAAAATATTTGCTTTGTTTACCCAAAGTTGTTTTGGTTCACCGCACCGTTTCTGTATATTCTTAATTTGTGTTATAAATAAACGGTAATCTATATAATACGAGTCTATGTATTCGCGGTTGTGTACTGCGTGTCTACTGAAATATGCGCTAAAGCGCTAATGTATATATTATTATGTATTTACACGGATATGTATATATATTATGTAAATGCGTTAAAWTCATCCGCTTTAGGATATGTATATATGTATGTATGTTTGCATTCTCTTTTCTGCTATTTTCTTCTTGCTATTTTTTGCTTACTTTTTTGGAAGCACTTCCTCTCACAGCTAAATAAGCTGAAGAGGTATTGTTCATATGGTTTGCAAGTATCCCTCTCACAGTTAATGAACTGGAGCGGTATTGCCAGAAAGGTTGAAAATAAATTTTTATTGAATTTTTTGTGGATTGTGTATTGTATACACGAAGGTAAGCTTAAAATGCAAGGAATAGTAATTTCTTTAGTTAAATTTATAAAATATATATACATATATATATGCTGTGGATATATATTATTTACCGTATTGTTTTGTATCGATACTTAAATATCCCGCCAATTTAGAAGTTTTACAAACCGTTTTTATTAAACGGGTTTGATTTCTATCGGTTCTATTAAATTGACCGTTTGTGCAACGTTACATACATATACATAATAAATWAAATCAAAAGTGGAATGGATACACTCACTCTGATTTTCCTCAGGGACTTTGGGTTTGGATTTTCGTGAAAAATGGTGTGATTCCTTGTTTGTATGAGTGGGAGTTCCTTCGAACGCCGGCGTTCCGCTTGTTGTGTTGTTTGTTAAGAGTTCGCGCCCGTATTTTACTAAATTACATACTTTATTTTCGCGCCCATATTGTATATGTTAGTTTGCACCCACTTTTGGTTAAGGCTTTATTTGTTAATTTGGAGTTGTTAGTTTTAGTATGTATTCTTATTATTATATTATTTCACTGCACCGCTTTCCGGCTTTTACTTTAAATTTTATTTTTTTAAAAAAAAATTTTTTTTTCTTTCACCCCGTTTTTTGGTTTGTCATATACAAGAATGTATGCATGTGTGCGGATTTCGTGCCACTTCGTTCTTATATATTTTTCTTGGTGTCACTGCACTTTCATATGTAAACCTTTTTTTGTTTTGTTTTTTAACGTTTCACCAATGTGCCGTTCTTTTTGCCTCGAAGGACCATGTATTTTCCAATAACTCACCGGTTTTTGCAGTGCACTGCAAATTTTTTATATTTTCGCACGTACTCACCTTTTCGATCACCACAAGGTTTTGTTTTATAGAACGCGAAAAAAATGGATAAATAATGAGTTTGCTTCAATGTGCATACGCGTGTATAWATGTATATTACGGTTTCGTTTTAGATTTGTGTACAATTTTAAAAATCACTTTATAAAATACTTTAGTACAATTTTAATGTTCACTTTAGAAAAATAATAATAATTAGCGGTTGATAATTCCGACACGGGATGAGAAAAAGCAAAAACTGGAGGAGGGAAAAAAGGCCGTTCAAAAWGCTCGTACAGGTCGCTGTTGAGATCGAAAACGAAGTGAGTTGCTGATCTCCTTGTCATTCCCTTTTTTCCTTTGGTGTGTGGAATCAGCTGGCATGATGTGGTTGGTTGGTGTGTAGTGTGGAATGTGGGTTGTAAGCCCTGATGAATTGTGAAACGAGTATGGTGAAGGTGCGTGTCAGTGTTGTGAAGTTGAATTGATGTGGTGTGATAGTGTGATGTATGTGTGGATGTTCGAGGGAAGATGCTCATTTATACACATGGTAAATCTTTTGAAATAAAGTTTAATTTTAGCTTACCTAGCAAAGCGACGTGCACCTTAGACGATCACGTCATTGAATTTAAAATTTTGTCTCGATTTCGCGACCAACTAAGGTGATAACTACATTTGAGTACTTCACAGCATCGCGTATCGCTTTTTCATCTCTTAAATCACAAAATTGGAACAGCACCGGCCAGGTAAGCAATATTAACGAAGCCATGTTTAGTTATTTCGTACTCTTATTGGAATAAAACCCCAGTCGATCTGTTATTTATCTTTCTTTTCCAAACACTTATCTTCAATTTCCAAACAGTTCTTCCAGATTCAAATAACTAAATAAACCATAGTAAAGGATTGTTCCATGAAATAAACTAAAACAAATTGTCTTGCAAAAACCTGCGTTATGATTATGGCTTCGAATGAGCATATTCTGGACCCCACCATGGCTTGGTTGCTTATTTGTTCATAAAATTTTTCTGTGGTGAACTTACCACAATTAAAAACTGGCATAAATAAAAAACTTAATTTTTCATGTATTTGCTCATATTGTTCTCATCTTTAAAAACATATATTAAAATAAAAATATTTTCTTTTGAAAATATATTACAGTTTTATATATAACCAATATTTTTAGGGACAACTTTTCCATTAATTTTTAGAAAATAACACAATGCAACCATTTTTCGGTTAAAAGTCACCATCTTGGATTCCAATAGAAACTCAACCCCCCACTCCCCTTGACGTTTCTACAGAAGTACCTCTCAGCTGTGGCTTTGTTTAAATAATATCAGCTGATAGTGACTCTACTCCTCCTCTACCGTGATGCCAATCACCGCATACGACGGACGTATCACGTAATTTTCTTTCGTATGTTTGCCGATCCGTGCACGGAGGTACCGATTCGACCCCAGGCTTTTATGTTCTAGTAAAACTAAGAAAATTAAAAAAGTGTAAAATTCCAAAATTTTTTTAAATTGAAAAGAAGTGTTTTTTGACCAAAAAAAATTGTACTTTATATTGCATAAACATATATTCAAACTTAGTTTCTTTTAGTTTAAATAGAAGATAATTTAATGCCAAATATAAAAAACTTTGCCCCAATTCCATACGGCGTTTATTTTTTTTTTCTATTCTACCCGCCAATTAATAAAAATCGTCAAAATGAAAAACCAAGAAATCGCGCGTAAAATTGTTCGCTTTCCTGCCCAAGCACTCATATACATACATATCTGCTAGACGCTCAGTTACTATTTCCCTTCTAGCTTCTTCCCATCTATAACTTTGGGGACATATTCTTAAGATAATTTGTAAAGATATTTAAACAAAAAAAATATTTTTTTTTAAAGCAGGCTCCCCCTTAAAGAAGATTTACAAAACGTAATTTGGCACCCAAATGCGTCTTTATTCATTCGATAAATGTTATCTCTTAAAATCCTCTTTTTAATCGGAACTCATCAAAAACTTTAACAGGATTGCTTCCAAATGTATTCATTTAAGTGCGAAAAGACGAAAATCCAAAAAGATTCCGTGAAACCAAAGAAAATCAGAATTTGTTTGCAATTCTGATAGCTAAGCAATTTTTTCTCGGATTCGACAACACCCCTGTACATCTTCCAAATAAGTAAACCGTCCGAGGGTATTCTGTACGGAAGGTTCGGAAATATGGCGTGTGGGGTGGGTAACTCAGACCGGCCTAAAACAATAACATGGTATTTTAATCCAGAAACAATGGATAGCTACGGGACGGAAACGAATTAGCTATGTTGTCTTCGACGTCGGGTATACTGGACCATAATATTGAAGTCAATGGCGTCAAGATTTCGACTGTCAATAATCTTAAAATTTTAGGTGAGACTTTTGACAGTCTGTGCTCCTTCATTCCTCATACGATCGCGATTATCGCCAAAGAAACATTGTTGGCAACTTACAAGGCAATTAACCATGGATGTATAAAAGCCAAACATATGTTCCTAAAAAAAGTATAGTATTACAATTCACTTTTTACAAATTTTTACTGAAATCACAATTATAAATATTTCGAAAAAAGTTGTTAATTTATTTCCCAAGAATTCTTGTATATATGTTTATATTATGTATAATACAATACTGCATCATAGTGGCAAATTATAAATATGTACGCCCAATAGTAAAAAAAGAAATAAATATAAAACAGTGACACTGATTCTTAACTTTATTAAACTTACTTCTAAATAAGTATGTAGTTGATTCCGATATGAAAGAAAATGTACTGCAGATCTATCGAACATCTTTTACAAACCCGTTTTATAAAATGTAGATATTAGAAATGCACAGCAATACAATTGCAAAAAATTTAATGATATTATGTTTTACGAATATACAGATAACGTTAGTGGCCGGGAACTTAGTAAATCTACTTACATGTAAATATATCTACTTTATTAATAATTATTTGTATTGAATTACTTCTTTAAACTCTCAAGGCGCGATGTAAAATTATCACGGAGCTAATATTTCTATCATAAATGCATGAGGGGTAGTACGAAAGTCAACAACTACAATTAAATTTACTCTGTTCAATTATCGATGGTATATTCTGGCAGTTTTTCATACTTGAGTTTTGTCGGCTCGTGATCAGTATCAACAAGTAAAACTGTATGAGAATAACCAACAGCAACCTGAGGTATTTTTATATTATCCATTTTGGGCACTTCCTTAGGGATAGTCGAAGACTTTTGGAATTCACCAAGGCCTAATTCACCATAAGTTGGAGAAGCACCCCATGCTATTAAGGTATCGTCAGCAGAAATAATAATAGAAGTGTTTCCACAACCAATATCGGTGATGTTCCAACCTTTAAATATAATGCTGTCAATAAATTTTCTCAATAACACATTATAATGTAAACACTACCCGATAAATCCTGGACAGGTTTTGGGTACATGTTTGCTTCTCCAGTCTTTTTGTTTTGTCCAAATAAGAAAAGTACACCTAGTTCATTGACAATGAGACTAAAAGTTGCACCACAGTATACATTACGAGCACCACGGCCTTGAGTGTCAAAATATTTAATTAAACGAGGTACCATTTCATCTTTTGGCTCAGCATGGCCCAAACGACCAAAGCCACCGAATCCCCAACTATACACGCGCTTCTTCGAGTCAATTGCCACCTGAAAAAATATACGAGTATATATACAAACTTCAAACTTTTTACTTACTAAAATTGCTTGTTAAAGGGCTGTAAGCATAATTTAAAATAAATGAACGAAATAAAAAGCCCTTGTTTAGTCTTTGACTAAAACTAAAGTTCAGGTCGATCGCAGAATCTTATCAGATATAGAGCATAAACATTATACAGAAATTTAAAATTCGAAAAAAAATAAGAAAAAACGTTAACTTCGGTTCAACTAATATCCTTCACAAATACAAAAGTTTCCATACTTTGACCGTTCTCGCCACAGTCGGGTATACATAACAGTAACGGACACGGATTTTTATCCGATCAAGGGCTGTCAAACCAGCAGCATTTCTCCATATTGCTTCAGGAATGTTTTCTGCCGCTACAACAATAATAATCCATATTAAATTCGTGAAGGATTTTGATCAATCAGTCTGAATGGCAGCTATATGCCTTAGTGATCCGATCTGAACAATTTCTTTGGAAGTTCGATTCTGCCGTTGTCTTTGCAATGCGAAATCGTGAAGATATTCTGTAGTAAAGTCAGGAACTATACAGACTGACAAACGGACACGGAAAATCGCTCATCGTGCTGGTCATTTTCATATAGTAGGGTGCTAAAAAAAATTTTTTGAATTTATTTTAACTCTTTGTTTGTCAATCACTAACATTTAGAGGGTAAGAGTTCAAAAAAAAAATTCAAACGATTTTTTTAAAGCAAACTAATATACAGTGGCTTACAAAAGTATTCAGAAAATTAATTTCAGGAATAGATATTTTAATTAATGTAATGTAGTTTTAACTGTTATTTAAATTCAAAGATTAAGTTCTATTTTAATAGAACATGGGTAAAAACATTTGAACTGAAAAATTCAGTGAATTAATATCACAAAAGTATTCGTAAAAAACGTTTTATATAAACTAAAATTGATTTTGCTTTTAGTCCATATTTTAGAGTACCTATGGAAAATACTAATTTTTTGTCCATATATTTCACCCCATTGTTGTTGTTGTTTGTTATTTTAACGATTATCTAATCCCCGTTTGGGCGGTAAGGGTCATTTGCGTTGCGTCGAGATCATCTAAGGGGAGTATGATTTGTAGGGCATGCAAAGAAAATAAAAAGGCCAGTATCATGCGAGGACTCGTTGCATGCAGGACATACATTGGATATGTCTGGGTCGATTCTGGATAAGGAGTTTAACCTGCTACAATATTCAGAACGAAGCTAGTTGCGGAGTGCAGTATTCTGGCACGTCTGAAGTTTCCTCATCTGCGTTCCACTGCATCTTTGAAACCGATCAAAAAAAAGCAGGTGTCATGAATTCAGATATTATTGGTTTGATATTCGAAACAGAATTTGTATCGGTTTTTGGGTGTCACGGAAACCAATTTTATCGGTTTTGCTGTCAGAAACAAATCAAGAATATAGTCGCACACAGATTTGAAATGTAAGTTAAGAAATGAAGTTATTTTATTGTTACGAATTAGTTTACCTTTATTTCTATAGGAGAATACATAAGAATAAAACAAGAAATGTCTCAATTATTGAGTTTTGGAAAAAATGCGGATATTTAAGGGGGAGAGCCTGCTTTAGAGGCTTAAACAATCAATTTTTTGAAGTTTTTTTGGGAAATTCTTTCTTTAATTCGGAACTCATTAAAAAATTTAATAGGATTGTTTCCAAATGTATTAATTTGCAAGTTTTGTCACATTAGTGAACAGCTGATTCGAATATTCGTATTGCATATGTTCGAAAAGACAAAAATCCGATCAGATTCTGTGACACCATTGAAAGTCAGAATTGCAATTCTGACAGCTAAGCAATTCTGTCTTGGATTCCAAAACACCTCTGATTATATTGTTTCCGAATAGCACACTCCAAATTTGCCCACAAGTGCTCAATCGGATTAAGATCCGGGTACTGAGTGGGCGTACCTAAAACTTTTGTATAATATACAAAACTTTGTAATGTGAGTTGTATGTTTCAGGCCGTTGTCAAGATGAGTTCGGAAAGTCCGAATTTATCCGCGCAAAGACATAAATTACTTTTTACTTCTTTGGTTTTTCTTTCCATGCCGCATTGTACAAAATTTTTATTCAGACTGAAGACAAATTGCTAAAGCTGTCAGTAGCTTAGAACGCCAGAAGTAGCAACGGGACTTTTGCAAGGCTGGCAAGAAACTTAATTTGCGAATAACTTTGTGATGTTAGTTTAGTCGAGTTTATACATAAAGTAGTTTAAATTAATATTTTTATCCAAAAAAAAAAATTTTATATGCCCAGTTATGAGTTAAAACCATATTTGAAGTAATAATAAAGTTTCCAAACAAATGTCTGCAAAACAAAAATCTATGGGTTCATTTCACTATAAAAATTTAATTTTCGAATATTTTTGTCTCCGACGTTCTCTTCTAGATATTACAAACTTCGTGGTAAACTAAATAGACCTGGTTGAAGGTATAACAAAAAATATAAAGGCGTATACAAATCACAATATGAACTTTATACTTTACGCAAGGTAACAATTCAACCAACCACTAACTTCTATTTTAATAATTACTTTTAATACCGAAGTTTTATAATTTCTACATTTCATTACTTAAAGATATTTTTCAACTCACCGTATGATTATTGCCGCAAGCAAAATCCACAACTTGAACATTGTCCACGGGTGTAACGTGTCCTTCCTTATTCTTTTCAATATATAATACAACCTTTTTAGGCGATGTTTCAAAGTGGAATGACAATTTGTTGGCATTAACAAAGTATTTTGCGTCTGTGTTATGCCCCAGCTGGCCATATTCAGGTAAACCAAATGTAAACAAATTTCCTTTAATATCGAGGATCACGGAAAATTCAGCCCCACAACCAATGCGAATAATTGGAGATCCTACATAATTTATCGGAGTTGGCTTATTTACTACTGGAAGTGTGTTTCCAATACCACATTGGCCAGACTTATTTTCACCACAGGCGTAAACTCTACCTGTGTCAGTCAAAAAGAGGGAATGATGTCGACCACATGCTGCTTGAACAATATTAAATTTCTCTAATCCTGGAACCAGCGTAGGAGTTTCACATATTTTTACATCGGATAAACCTAACTGTCCTGAAGGATTACGACCAAAGGCTAGAGCTTTGCGATCCATATTAATAAGTAGTGTATGAGCAGAGCTTGAACCAGTAGCACAGTAGCGGTACTAAAATATTGAAAAAGATTTTAAAAAATAGTAAGATTCTTTATGTTACTTTCACCAACCATTTCATCAGAAAAACGATGAAAATTATAAAGATTAGGGCGCACTTTAACTACATTTTTCCGATCCCGTTTTCCTGTTAAGTCCCATGTTACCATTCCAGCAATCAACAATTTGCCCGGAGTCTTATCTAGAGATAACAGAAGATCTTCAGGTAACTTGGTAGGTGGTTCCAAATCGTCATTAGGAATTAAAACTTCCACTTGGTTTGAGGTAGATTGGGCTTCATCACTAGAAGCATCACTAAAGTCCTCTTCAATCTCCTGTTTCTTAGGGCGGCGCTTGTTAGGTCCATTACCACTTCCACCAACTTTACGTTTCGAAGACATAATTGAATATATCGTTATTTTTTCAGAGGACTAGATTCCAAACTTGCGAAAACAAGAGAACAATAATAACTGGTATAACGAATCACTTTGTTAATCTATTGTCCTAAAAATATACATAGACTTATATTATAAATACTGAAAACTTAAATACAAAGAATAGATATTGTTTTCTTTAATCATTTTCAAAAAATAAAAATAATAACTTCGTTTCAGGTACTTAAAATGGTCGATACGTCAATAACGCAAAAACTATCTCAAATATTTAGAAGATAGGCAAAACTAATATATTTTATTTTTAATATTTTTATTTATATATTTAAATACGTTTATAACTTTGCACATGCTAAACAACAATATATAACCATAACTTACATTTAACTTATTACTTCTTTCAAAGTTTAGTCCAACTTTTGCTAAACTTTACTGAACAAAGTAACGCTACAACGAAAATCAAGCGTCAACCTCCCAAACCTCGCTAATAATTGAATGTTAACAACGCCATTATGTTTATCCCTACTTCAAATACACGGTCGCCTAGACACGATTGGAAATTTTCTTACATAGAGTTTAGGCTATCATAGTCAAAAATTTTTAATTTTAAGTTCTCGAATAATTATAATTTTGCACATGCTAAACAACAATATATAACCATAAAGTACATTTAACTTATTACTTCTTCCAAAGATTAAGCCCACCTTTTGCTAAACTTTACTGAACAAAGTGACGCTACAACGTAAATTAATCATCATCCCAAACTACGCTAATAATTGAATGTTAACAACACCATTATGTTTATCCCTACTTATAGCGGGATTCTGTAAGCAGTCTCTAATCTCTATTTGAGACATTTTGTAGTAAAATCTCTATTTGTGACTAGTTACTATTCACTAAATAGTCTCTAGCTTTAGTCTCAAAATATTGCCACAAATTTGAGACCTGGTAGTTAGCAACTCACAAAACCAAAAAGAACTCGTGTCTGCCAGTTTGAATATACTGAATAAAGATCATCATAGATATTAATCGATTGCATATTTTGTAATCAACTCAAACACGAAAAGGTTAAAAATAAATAAATTTTACATAAATTTCGTTAATATTATGAAACAAAGTGAACATATATTTATGTTTTTACTGATAACTATGTTTTTTGACTATGTTATAGAAAATTTAATATTTGGTATCTACATATTTATTTCCATTCAATTATAAAAAGATCTCTGAATAATGAAATGTAATAGAGTTTGTGACTATCACTTACAGAATAGCAAAATCGTCTCAAGTCTCAAAAATTCTCTGTCAAATTTAGAGACTTGATACTATATCACAGTACAGAATCGCACAGTTAGCCTCAAAATATTGCCTCAAATTTGAGACCTGGTAGTTAGCAAGTCACAAAACCAAAAAGAACTCTTGTCTGCCATTTTGAATATACTGAGCAGAGATCATCATTAATATTAATAGATTGTCATTTTTTTATATTTTGTAAGCAACTCAAACACAAAAAGCTTAAAAATAAATCAATTTTACAAAAATTTCGAAAACATTATGAAACAAAATCAACATATAATTTTATTTAGATTGATAATTATCTCTTTTGACTATGTTATAGAAAATTTAATTTTTGTTATCGACATATTTATTTTCATCCAAGTTTAAAAGCATCTCTGAATTATTAAATGTAATAGATTTTGTGACTGTCACTTACAGAATAGCAAAATCGTCTCAAGTCTCAAAAAGTGCCTCTATCAAATTTAGAGACTTGATACTGTATCACCAATGGTTAATGTGTTGAATACAATGCCAAGCAACAGACTGCAAACGACTTCTGTCAAATATTAAAATACACTCGTTCTTATGGACGGACCTATTTTGACAACTGCACGACTACACGACCATTGTATAAACTTACAAGTAACCAATCCTTCATTTTTCATTAACACATACGCAAAAATCTACTACAAATTAGGCACCTGGTACGGGTTGCCCCTAAATATTCTACTACAAATTAGGAACTTGGTACGGGTTGCCCCCACATATTCTACTACTAAAACGTTCAAATGCCTCAAATCTGCTATAGTGTGTTGTCCTGTTAGGTTTTAAAATTTATAACCTTAACAATATTTTTTATAAAATATTCAAATATTTTTCGATTATTTCAATTCCTAAATACTAAATTTAATCAGTTTTGTCCAAAATATTAATTATTGTATCAATATATTATTAAATGATTCCAATTTTATAAAAAAAAATATTTATTTCCATAGTTACCTTGATCTGTGATTTTGAAATGAGAATTTTAGGGATTAGGTTTGTACGCTTATAATCAATGTTTTTTAAGTATTTTCGTGTACCAGGTATAGGACCCTTCTTTCCACCACAATTCCTTTGATTTGGGTTTGATTTTGGGTTTTTAATAAGTATTTCGCTGTAGGTTATTTAGAATATTTTGTAAGTATTATTTATTACTTAGTAGATTGTTTTGAATAKTATTGTTGTTGTTCCTGAATTGTACCTGATTTTTTATATTAATTTTTGTTTTTGCTAAAATTAACACAAGCCGATTGTTATTACTTGTATTGTTAATGTTTAGAATGGAATTGTACCCGATTTGTTTATATTTATTTTGGTTTTTGTTTAAATAGTTTCCAGTTATATTTTTAATGTAATTAATATTCATGAATTSTACCTGACTTGATATATTTATTTTTGTCTAGTCATATTTTTTATAATAAGTACAATAGATTGATTTAAAACTGTATATATAAAAGCGGGTGAAAATAGGCCTCCTGGTGAACCAAACACCCAAAAAAGATCGGTAGCGCGCCTACATTGCAACCTCAGAGGTGGTGAGGAAGAGCAATAAATATCCAACAAAAATGTTTCAAAAATATTCTTGAAAGTTTTCATTAATGTTTTCCGTTACAAATACTTTTTCACAAAAAAGTTGATCTACTACATTTATTTTAATTACATCTCTGTGCCTAAAAAAGGCAGATTTCGAACAGGTGATCTCAGCTGTGAAAAATTCTTGGAAAACAGGTGATTCTTTTGTTACTTGTTGGGTTATGCAATGTACACGACCGCAGGCCGACAGTTGCCGTTCTCGCTAACTTCAATTTAATCCTATATTTGCCAACGACAGTAGAGTTGACAGTAGAATGGAAGATAGAGAGATGAGGTAGAGTGGTGATGCCACTAATATGTAAAATGTAAATGTAAATGTATTACTCAAAGCTCTAACAAACCTGATGTTATTTGACAAATAAAAGCATAAAATAGCTCTGTTACATCATTTGTAATAACAATTGATAATTTAAAACAAATAAATTTACATATTTACTTATTTTTTGCATAAAAAAATTCACTTTGAACAAAATGTTAAAATTTCATTGAAGTGCAAGGTACTAATATGGCCACAACGAAATTGTGTACATGCAAAATGGACAACTGCGTTGTTTTGTGTACATGCCGGCCATTGTTATGTTGCTGCCCTCCTTCAAATGTTCATGTAGTAGGATTCACAACGCCAGTTTCAGTTCACCGTCGTGCTGCTGCAGTCTGTCGCGAACATTGTGTTCCGCACATCAAATACACGTTCGCCTAAACACGATTGACAATTTTCTTACATAGAGTTCAGGCCATCATAGTCCAAAATATTTTATTTCCAGTATTTTAATTTCTGTACTGTGATACAGTATCAAGTCTCTAAATTTGACAGAGACAATTTTTGAGACTTGAGATGATTTTGCTATTCTGTAAGKGATAGTCACAAACTCTATTACATTTCATTATTCAGAGATATTTATATACTTGAATGAAAGTAAATATGTCTATTCAGTATATTCAAAATGGCAGACAAGAGTTCTTTTTGATTTGTGACTTGCTGACTACCAGATCTCAAATTTGAGGCAATATTTTGAGACTAAAGCTAGAGACTGTTTAGTGAATAGTAACTAGTCACAAATTGAGATTTTACCACAAAATGTCTCAAATAGAGACTAGAGACTGGTTACAAAATACCGCTATAAGTTAGAGACAATTTTTGAGACTTGAAACGATTTTGGTATACTGTAAGTGACAGTCTTAAAATCTATTACATTTCATTATTCAGAGATGTTTTTATACTTGAATGAAAATATATATGTCGATAACAAATATTAATATCGGGATTATGTAGCCAGTCCCTGGCCTTTATTTGAGACATTTTGGGGTAAAATCTCAATTTGTCACTAGTTACTATTCGCTAAACAGGCTCTAGCTTTACCGTGCGATTCTGTACTGTGATACAGTATCWAGTCTCTAAATTTGACAGAGACAATTTTTGAGACTTGAGACGATTTTGCTATTCTGTAAGTGATAGTCACAAACTCTATTACATTTCATTATTCAGAGATGTTTTTATACTTGATTGAAAATAAATATGTCGATAACAAATATTAAATTTTCTATAACATAGTCAAAAAACATAATTATCAATAAAAATAAAAATATATATATATATATGTTCACTTTGTTTCATAATATTAACGACATTTATGTAAAATTTATTTATTTTTAACCTTTTCGTGTTTGAGGTGATTACAAAATATGCAATCGATTAATATCTATGATGATCTCTATTCAGTATATTCAAACTGGCAGACACGAGTTCTTTTTGGTTTTGTGAGTTGCTAACTACCAGGTCTCAAATTTGAAGCAATATTTTGAGAAAACAACAGCGCCCAAGTCCTTTCTTACTTTCGCTACGTGGCGCCAGTTAGATATTCCAAGTGAAGCCAGGCCCTTCTCCACTTGGTCCTTCCAACGGAGTGAAGGTCTTCCTCTTCCTCTGCTTCCCCCGGCGGGTACCGCGTCGAATACTTTCAGAGCTGGAGTGTTTTCGTCCATCCCGACAACATGACCTAACCAGCGTAGCCGCTGTCTTTTAATTCGCTGAACTATGTCAATGTCGTCGTATATCTCGTACAGCTCATCGTTCCATCGAATGCGATGTTCGCCGTGGTCAACGCGCAAAGGACTATAACTCTTTCGCAGAACTTTTCTCTCGAAAACTCGCAAGGTCGACTCAGCTGTTGTTGACATCGTCCAAACCTCTGCACCATATAGCAGGACGGGAATTATGAGTGACTTATAGAGTTTGGTTTTTGTTCGTCAAGAGAGGACTTTATGTCTCAATTGCCTACTCAGTCCGAAGAAGCACCTGTTGATAAGAGTTATTCTGAGTTGGATTTCAAGGCTGCTATTAATATTGGTTCCAAGAGAGACGAAATTATCTACGACTTCGAAGTTATTACTGTCAACAGTGACGTGGGGCCTATTTAGTCTTGCCCCGTTCACTACCACACACATTTGCTTTGCTTCCCTATTCATTCTGGAGAAAGCAGAATAACGGTGTGGTTGTTGAGGCCAATGATATCAATATCATCGGCATACGCCAGCAGCTGCACATTCTTATAGAAGATGGTACCTTCTCTGTTTACTTCTGCAGCTCAAATTATTTTCTCCAGAAGTAGATTGAAAAGTCACACGATAGGACGTCGCCTTCTCTGAAACCTTGTTTGTCGCAGCTTTTGGTGTTGCTAAAAGTCAGTTTACACAGCCGAATTAGTTTTGCGGGAATACTAATTTCAAACAAAGCGACATTTTCTAAATGAACTCAAGTCGCCCCTAAATAACACACTCCAATACAACACAGCAGTTCAACACGCCATTCTTAAAAAAAAAAAACATCACTGACACACTTCCACACACCTCACTTAGGAATACCTTTACATACAAGGATCACATATCGCTACATATACGACTATACCACACACCACGGATGAGAACATCACACTTCGTTCTTCAACTTACAAAAAGGAGCTTCATCTTTTTCATTTTTGACCACTTGGAAATCGGAAATCGACACATGCGCACACGGGTCCTGTTCGGAACAAGCGTCTTGTAACGAGAGTGAAAGTTTAAATTAAATCAAGTGAAAGAATTAAAATATATAAAATTGTGAATAGTTGATATCAGAGAGATAAGAAATTATAAATATAATGTATTATAGTGTTCTAACGGAAAAGAGTTCGATAATAAATCGAAAAGGAGTGAATCGAAAACCAAAGATATAATTTCTATTCGACCAGCATAAATTGTTGGTGTGGACTTCGTGGTGGGACAGAGATTCCGTCGCCGAGTACGGTCATTCACCCCTTTGGATAAACGTCTAGCCACAATCCGCATCAAAACAAAGTTGTTCAACATATCGCTGATTTGCGCCCACGGCTCAACGGAACAAAAGGACGATGTGACCAAAGATGCCTTCTATGAGCGCTTGGATATCAAAGTCGAGCTTGCCGACTTTACAACTAATGTGGGCAAAAAGGTATCTTTGGTACTACGTTAGGTAAATTCAGCCTCCACAAGGAATCATCCCAAAATGGGTTGAGGCTGATCGACTCCGCCCGGGACCGTAATATGGTTATCTGTGGTACAAGATTCCAGCATAAAAAAAATCATCAATCTATCTGGCTGTCTCCAGTGTTTTAGATGAGCGTGCGCTCCGAAGCCCTAACATCGACCCGGACCGCTCCCTTGTTGTAGCCAAGATTCGCGCCCACCTCTGCGCAGCAAAAAACCCAAGTCCACATACACAAGGTATATGATATTAATATCTATCATCGGCCTCAACAACCGCGCCGTTAGTAGCTGCTTTCTCCAGAATGGACAAGGAAACAACGCAAATGGGTCTGGCAGTGAATGAGGGCAAGACTAACAGTTATCGCACTCGCCACTTGGCTCTCACATCACTATTGACAGTCATAACCATTTTCCATTATGGCCAGATCGAACAAAATAGGAATTTTTGGGCATTATGAATTAAAATACCCAACATTTAGTACGAATAAAAATTACTATATAGTGGTTATTTATTATATGGAGAAACTATTTAATTTTTTTTTAAAGTATATTAGAACTACTGACTTTTGACCTTTCAATGCCCAATAAAAGGATTTAAGCTTGTTAGCTCTCAATCATTAAATGTTTTTAATAATTTTAAATTGAAAATACTACTATGGTGCTTCAAATTACAAAACGTTTCGTCAAATACCCTTAATTTTCACAATTTTTTTTTAATTTTCATTGCTTTACATTTTTTTAAAGTGGTCTTGAACGATGCAACAAATCCCTCCGTTTACATATTTTTTGGTAAAATTTCAATCTGGCCATCGCTCGTTTCCAATTGATAAACGTCAAGACCTACTGAATTCGATTAGCTGTCAAAGTTCAGTAGGTTTTGACGTTTAGTAATTGCACTCTCACTTCCAGTGAGAGAGGAGTTAAACATCTCTTTATCTCTGGTCATAACCATTTTTGTTTGAATGTCGAATGTGAGGTTTCTTAATGACAATAGTTAAGCTCCTATATCTATAATATAAAAATGATTCGCAAAATATGTTGCTAAGCGCATAACTCAACAACGCCTGGACCAGTTTGGCCAATTTTGTTTTTAATGTTTGTTAAAGTTCAAAGATGGTTTTTACAATTAGAATATCCAATAATCTTTTGATTAGAGTTTGACTAATGTTTCCTGGTTTTTTATTTCGGATAATTTCCAGCTGAGTTATGGTGAACACTACAAAATGGTTTTATGTTGTTATGTTTAAAACGTTCTATTACCGGCTTATGTTTCAATATTTCTGCATGAAAAAATTACCTTAGATTGTCAAAAGTATACTCAATAATGTACAAAGATCCGTATTTTTTTTTTACTTTAAAACCCATTTGAAATATTTCGATTATATTCTGTGAAACCTTGCCAATGCAGGAATGCGCGTGTGGCCAGAAAAGTCAAAATTTTTCTAAGCGAAAGTATAGTTTTTAGGTTTTCTTGCATCTGGAAACGGCATAAGAACTTACACAAATAACGTCCATGATATCGTCAATTACGAACCCCAAGGAACGCCTTGCTTTAATTTTTCGGTCTGTCCGGATATTACCGAGGTTTTTTTCTTAGGGTTATGCTTCTATCGTTAAACCTTTAACTCTGTATCTTCGCGGTAA
This sequence comes from Bactrocera latifrons, assembly GCF_001853355.1. Taxonomy (NCBI): domain Eukaryota; kingdom Metazoa; phylum Arthropoda; class Insecta; order Diptera; family Tephritidae; genus Bactrocera; species Bactrocera latifrons. The sequence continues at coordinate 51,747 of NW_017537228.1, read as the reverse complement.
AAAGGGACAGGTTGGTACAAAAACTTCGAAGCAGATAAAAATCAATATTGACGACGAAGCAATAGGTGCATTAGACATTAGCTAATGAAGACTTTGGAGCATACAACCGATGCTTCGTCAAAGGCACTGGATGCTACTTTTTTTTCGCGAACACTTTCGAAGAGTGAAGATCATTATGCTGTAAATTTTTACTGACCATCAACAACGAATATTTGCGATGTCAGAAAAAATCCAAACCACAAAATAAAAAGGTGACGCGCATTTTTTAATAAACATTTACTTTGAAACATGAAGATTATTATGTTAAATATATCTGCTAGTGATCAAGTTCACCTTTGAGCTTCAAACGTTGCACGACGTTGTCATATGGTCATCAGTCAATAAGATTTTCCATTTCGTTGGTTTTCAAAGCACATACTTTTTCTGGAAGCGACGCACATAGTTGAAATCCATCCAATACATCTCTATAAAAGCACCTCTTCAAATCTTCGCCGATTGTATCCAACATCTCAATAAAAATATTTTGCGTTTTGTTTGTCGGCCGCAGATTCTTGGATTTTATTCCTAAGCTTTTTGTCTCCGACTTCGGAACGGTACAAGCAGCGTAACTATCATATTTAATGCCTTTACCAGATCGATCGATTAATTCTACACCTTGGGTGAATGAGTTAGAGATAGAATACCCATAGGCAAAAAATCCAAATTATAAGATAATATAAGATTTGCGTAACGAAACTCCGATTTTTACCGCTCCACCTATAAACCAGCGTAAATATTCATTTTTATGTATGCCCTTGCCTACATATCGACGCAGATTTTCTCGAGCCGCGGAAAAATATTTTAAATCCTCAAGAGCTACGTTACCAGTTTTGACACTTATTTCTGTGCTAGGCGAGTTTACGGTGTTGAATCTTTTCAATCAATTTATCATTTTTAGCTTTTGCCATCGGAGGGGCATAGATTTAGCTCTTTTTCGTGCTGTCAGAAGCAGCTATGAAATTGATGAAGAGGTGGTGTTGTCGATTCTCTATACACGGGTCTTTTCCAAAATTAGGGGCATGATGAATACCTGGTCGGTTGTTGATTTTCCAGGTATAAACGCTCGAGAACCTTATATGCGGTCCTTTTTGTGAATTGGGCAGAGCACACTTCAATTCCAATCGTTGAGCATCCCTTCGTCCGACCATATTTTACAAAGAAGCTGATGCATGTTACTTATCAGTTCTTCGCCGCCGTGTTTGAATAACTCGGCCGGCAATCCCTCGACCCTCGCCTCGCCAATGGAACGTCTTCCCCATCGTTATCGATTGGGTAACCTGGTTCGCCTTCTAATGGCGTTATACTTTCACTGCCATTCAATAGGCTGGGGGAGTGTATCCTCATTTGGTTGTTCTAAAAGATTATGCTTCGTTCTTGAATCCTTCTGTCATTCGCCGCATCTTTTTATAGAATTTTCGAGCATTACTGCTGTCGGCCAGCTTGTCAAGCTCTTTATACTAATGTATTTTCTCTCTTTTTCTGTCTGCAAATGCGTCTGGCTTCCCTCTTTAACACGCTGCTTTTGCCTTTTCCGAAAACCAATGGTTTCGGTTGCAACTGTACGTAAGGAGTTTGAAATGCCGTCCCACAGTTGTTGACGAGTGCTCTCGGAGAGCAGAAGTGCAAGTCGAGTAGAAAACCTTTCAGCTATCTGTTGTGATTGCAGTTTCTCGACGTCGCAACTTCCTTGTATTTGTTGACGTGCGTTTTTTTCTGCACAGCTGAAACAATAAAGTGGTCCAAGTCAATGTTAGGACCTCGGAGCGAACGATCCGGAAACAGCCAGGTAGCTAGATGTATTTTCTTATGCTGGAATCTAGTACCGGAAATAACCATATTTCCAGCACCGGCGAAGTCGATCAACCTCAACCCATTTGGGAATCTTTCCTCGAGGTGTCTGAATTTACTTACTGTTGTGCCAAAAACACCTATCATAGATCTCAAGCGCTTATAGAAGGCATCTTTGGTCAAACGTCCTTCCCTTCCGTCGGGGCGTGGGCGCAAATCAGCGATGTGTTGAGGAACCTCTCTTTGTTGCGGATTGTGGCTAGACGTTCCTCCATCGGAGTGAATGACAGGACTCGACGGAGTCTCTCTCCCACCACGAATCCCACACCAAATTTGCGCTTATTTATATGGCCACTGTAGTAAATGCCACAAGGACCTACTTGTCTCTGTCCTTGTCCCGTACATCACATTTCTTAGACGGCGGTGATGTCAGCCTTTATTTTTACGAGGACATCAACCAGCTGGGCAGCGACACCTGTCCAATGAATTGACCGGACATCCCAGGTGTATGCCCTCAAATCGTAATTCTTATTTCGTTTGCCATGGTCGTCATATTTCATCTGAGGCTGTTTTTTTTGACTGTTCATTGCGCGTTTTCTATATGGAGGGTTCCAAACCCAGCGCACAACGCATGTTCTTAGGCTAGCCAGAGGAAACTTGGTCAAAGACCGGAAGTCGTGAGCTGGTTGAGCCAAATGTAAAATAATCATTTCTAGCCACTCCCAAGTGAATGACGATCAGAGAACTTTCCTCATTTGCGTGAACTAAAACAAATAAAGCATGATAAAACAGCGAAGCACATAGGTCTGTGGTGAACGAGGACAAAACCAAAATATCTACTGTCATCAAACAAACAGTAGTCGCTCTCGCGACCAGCCACACGCGTCAATGTAGACAATCATAACTTCGAAGTTGTAGACAACAACGTCAGTCTCGAAATCCAACGCAGAATATCTCTTGCCAACGGGTGCTGCTTCTCACTATTTAGGCAATGGAGAAGTAAAGTCCTCTCTCGATAAACAAAAACAAAACTCTAGAAATCACTCATTATTCTCGTCCTTCTATATGGTGCATAGGCATAGACGATGACAACATCTGATAAGTCCACGTTGCAAGTTTTCGACAGAAAAATTTATGGTTCTTTGCGCGATGGCCACGGCGAATATCACATTCGATGGAACGATGAGCAGTAATAGATATACGACGACATTGACATAGTTCAGCGAATAAAAAACAGCTAGGTTACGCTTTCTTGATCATGTCGTCCGAATGGAAGAAAACACTGCAGCTCTAAAAGTATTCGACGCAGTACCCGCTAGGGGAAGCAAAGGAAGAGGAAGACCTTCACTCCGATGGTGAAGAAAGACCTGGCTTCGCTTGGAAACTGCAATTGGCGTCACCTTGCGAAAAGAAGAAACGACTGGTGGGCTCTTGTTAACTCGGTTTTAATCGCGTTTGCGGTTTCTGCGCCAGTAAAGAAGAAGATTTTAAATTTATATGAAAAATATGTTCCGAAATGTTTTGCTATGCTCCAATTTATGGTTTTCGAGAGGTATATAAATTAAAATATAGAAAATCTCGTTCTTTTCAACTTAAAAAAAAATGGTTTAGATATGGACTATTCAAAATATTCAAAATTGTGCCGGAAATTTGCTGAACTTAACAAAATATTTTACAATAATTATATAAACAAATTAAAAAATAATATTATTCGTAATTCAAAATTGTTCTATGGTTTCATCAACTCCAAACTCAAGATTTCTGATTTTCTATGTCCAGTGACAATCACACAATTTCTAATATGTTTGTTGAATTGTTGGACCTAACCAATTACTCTTAAAAAAATGTTTCGCCTCAACACAAGTTATGTCCGATTTCTGTAATTAATGCACCCACCATTTCCGAAGCAGTATCAGTTAAATTGGTCATGCTCTCTTAAAAAATGTGCCATACTTATGTTATATACACAGTTTTTAGTAAAATTTTTGATAAAGTAAACCATTGAATTCTTTTGAATAAACTAATTAAGATTAAGAAGAAACTTATTCTTCTTGGTTTTTAACTACTATTTCTAAAATGGGTTGCTTCTTTTCTTACTGATAAAGCTCAACAATTAATGCCATATCAGTTGTTATTATAAGTATACACGAGTTTTATTATATGCTGACGATGTAAAACATATACTATAAATAATGAAAGATCTCAGCTGCAAACATACTTAAACAATCTAGTTTTTTGATGTGTTAAGAATGATATGCTATTAAACCTTAAAAAATGAATAAACGATGCTCTTTTCACGTAGATCTGTAGACCCTAGTTCATACGTAATACAAAATTATAGCTTGGAGCTATCAAATGCTTACTACAAAAATTCTTCTTACATCTTTTATCAAATCCATTCGAAGAAGTTACAGTTCGTTCAAAAACAATTTTTACTTTTTGCCTTAAATCATTTGCGTTGGGGTTCCAGGGTTCCATAAAGGGGAAGATTTAACCCTTTATACTAACCGTTTAAAACTTATAAATCTCCCTACACTCGCTAGTCGTAGGGAAATGCTTGGTATAATATTTCTTGTAAATAGGTCAGTCTATACTCCATCTCTCTTATCTGATATTAATTTTAACATTCCGCTTAACCAGGCAGTTTAGACCTTCACTTTTAAAATTTTCTAGAACGAATTTTGAGTTAAACGAACCATTTCGCCGTATATTACACGATTTAAACTCTCATTCGAGCACATTTGCTCTAATAGACTCACTGTTTACCATTCAAAATATTATTTTATCTACTACTTTAAGCTAATTCGTAATTTTGGCTGTTGAAATTTTTGTTTCTGTAGCTGAGCACCTTAAGATCGCAACGCTTAAAACTCTCTTGCCTTTTATGACTCGACTAATTCCGCTCGTGTGGGGATTGCGCCCCCCGGGTCGGTTGGGCGGCAAGAGGGTAGGGAGGAGGTTAGGTATACCCTCTACGCAGTAAAGGGGTCAATGATATGGAAGTTATACTCCAAGAAACCCTACCCCCAAATAAGTGAAGACTTTTTCACATCCAAAAGAGTATCTAGGTGCAAAAATTAAAACAAGAGCAGTTTACATACGTACCTCTAAATAATTAGTTATATTTCCTTTTATTGACATTTCTCCTCAAACCAGTACGAAACCAATTAGTAGCCGCCAGAGTAGCCCCGAATTCACCGTGCGTTCACTCAGTTTGACCCGAAGCATTAGACCACCCTCCGACGAAGGGACTCTGGCAAGACACCTATATCGCTTTAAAACGTCCCTTTCCCCCATCGCACGGCACGGTAAAACACACACATAAACACGTCGCCTGTGGATTGTGCAAAAAGATCTCCGACTGGTGACATGTTCCAAATTTACAGAAATGAACATTAATTAGAATTTTGAAGCACGAATCGTGACTTAAGTGGCGAAACCGTTCAGAAATTCGACCATTTAGTCCTAGTCGACCCTACATTTCACAAGAACGAAAAAATCATGCTGGAACTGAGAGCAGACGTGGTAATGAACCCCGACAACAGCACGGTGATCGCATAAAACGCCGCACTCAGTTTTAATTTAACCGGTGCTTGTGCGACTTAAAAGCAAAACCCTGCAAGGACCAGGATGTTCATACCAAATGAACATATCTCTGCATTGTCCTCCTCACCCGTTTAAATTCGAATTAGAGAACAATGCAAAAACATTCAACAACGCCAACATATCTGAGGCGAAACCAACAAAACGAGAAAAACAAAAGAAAAAAAAATATTCATCAGAGCAGACGGAGATACGAGCGCAAAAATACAGCAGAATCAGTATCAAAAGCAACAACAACAACAACAACATCAACATATCAACGAGGGAATAAAAAACCACATTAGGTTGCAGTTAAAATTATAATTGCATTTTTTATTTATGTCCATGTAATTATATCCAAAAGTAACCCATAATTATATAGTATATACCAACAAATAACCACACAATTGTACATACTAACTCACACATACTATATTTGTCCACTATATCGTATATATAAATATAAGATTGAACTCTAATAATTTGATTTTATTTGGCACACCGATCAATACTGACTGATCAATAAGAATATACATGGCCTTACCATTTGGTACAGTTCTCTTGAATTTAGGAAGTCAGTGGTGTCTTATAAAAAAAATTTCTTGCTCTTGATTGTCGCTGGGATAATCGTTGTACATGGATTGTATATCTTATTTGTCATAAATTTGGTTAACTCGTTGCGATTTCTATTTTTTTTTTCGTTTTTCTTGAACGGTTGTTGGAGTGTTGGATACCTTGTCTGAATGGGTTTTGTTTAATTGATCTACTATTTTGATAATTGTGTGGCGGAATTTGTTGCTGCTGACTGTAGTTTTGTCGTGCATATTGGAATGCCTTGTTGCGATTTCATCATTTCTTCTTCGAGATCATGTTGTGGACGTTGGTCAGCATATGAATCGTCTAGCTTGGCTATTACGGCATCAAAATTGTGCTTCATATTGTAATTTATCAGGATTTGTGCAGCCTTTAATGTAATCTTCCTTCTAATCATGATCAATTGCTTTATTCTTTCCATTAGATTTACAGTCATTTTCTTTCAGTTTTGTGTTTAAGATATTTAGATGGATTGTTGTACAGTTGCTTCTGCTGGTGTCATCGTTTTCCCGAGTTATGATTTGCTTAAAAAAATTATGTCCTTTATGGAATTATATTCCTTCCCCATATTTGACAGCACTCGCGCAAATATTTTTGTATCGAGTCCTTATGGATGTCAATTAATCGTTCAATAGTAAAACATTGTAAATAAATTTTTTAGCATATATTGTGTCTAGCGTTCTTTATTTATTCACTTTAATGCTATACAAGCAATACACTAAATATAAAGACGTAGTAGAACATATTACTTTTTTTCTTAAAACAAAAAGTGAGCGGGGTATTATTGGATGAAGTTGTGTAACGTACATATTTGGTGATGTCGTAGTTGTTTTGATAATAGAGAGACCTAATGTTCCATGTATTATTAAGAAGGGACCGCTGGTCCGCAATTGATTCCCTATAAATCATTTTATCTGCCACTACAGCTGTCCGTTGTCGTCGGTAAAATTACAATTAGTTTAAATTGCTGTCGTGAAATAGTGCTGTTGTCTATGATAAGTAACTGTGCAAATAAGAACGTGTGTATTTTATTAATTGACAGACGCTGCCTGTCGCCTACAGTCTTCAATCTGTTTAATGCAGAAAACCGTCACAATTAAAATGAAGAGTTGCAAAAAAACATAATGCAACTACGACGCAATAGCAAATACGCGAGGTGCTCAGTGCTTTTCTTACTCATATTTCGTTGCAAACATAGAGTATGTCAGAATGAATGTTTTGCTTTACGTTCTCCTCCCTGATAATTTAGTATCTCGGTTTTTGTTGCTTTCATGTTAACAAATTCAGTAATACATATTTCAATGATATATTTCTATTAAATTGATAATAGAAACGTTGTCTTACGTGAAATGGAAAGAAAGTTGAATTTACGTTGTGTTAAAAATCATTTATTTTCGATTTTTCTAAATTTTTTTCAATGTAACGCAGCTTGATAAACATTTTTTGGTTTATTTTTTAGTGCAAATGTACAGAGAAGATGGTTTTCCAACTCGTGAACACGCCGCGTATAACTGACCGTGCGAAAAACATGGCTTTTCCAAATTTATGCCACACCTTTCTAGCTACTATCCTTGTGTCCTGTTGTTTGTCATCGCAAATGCAATTTTAACTGGAAACTGAATACGTTTGAACTGAAATGGCAACTCGTTGGAACTTATAGCAATTCGTATTCAAGCATTCTGACCCCTTGTATTAATAGCTGCGTAGCAATCAGTCGGTTTTCATTACACAGTTTCGGCGAATAAAGATTTCAAAACATAATAATGACAGATCCAACCAAGAGACGCAAATGATGCGGCGGCATACCAAACCTCTCCGAAGAGTTTAGAAATTCCACCGGATAATTCACGGATTCGTCTCCATTGTCAAGACGATCGATCGTTTTGTATAAGAACTGACTTTGTCAGTTGAATATGGGGTTGCAACCGGGTGCCTGACCCAAAGCACGGCAGAGGTTTTAGATGGGCCTCGAACCCGACCAAGGTGGCTAGTGTGTCCATTCCACACTGCTAATTGGTACTGAAAATGCTTGGCATTCTCAGGGCGCTGATCAACGCATTGATTTGATCCGCTCTACTTTTGATTGCCGTGGAGTAAGGCTGTCGTCAGCAGGTACCCACGTTAAGCACATCAGACGTTGTATAAGCGCAAACCTCCCGGTATTTGCGCGAGAGAAATCGTTGTTACGATAATTTGGCCAATGTTCGAAGTAGCTATCGTATCGTCGATTGTTCGATTCTAGTGATTATTATTTTCCAGCAATTGTAATTGCTGGTATGCTTTTCAAACAATTGCGCACACCGTACCTTTCATAACACGTAATGACACAAATGAAGTTGAACCGCGTACATTAATCAATAGCAACCGAAGGTAGAAACAATCGTCCTTTTTCGGGTGGATTGTATAAAATAGTCCTAAATGCATTAGTTGAGAACACGCCTGGATGCCCATCTACTGATTGGCTTTACTTTCTGTTTAACAATTTCTTCGACTATGCATTCCATGTATAATATCAAGGCCTTTCCAAATAAATCACTGACGCAAGTTGCTGGCGGTATTTCCACTAGCTGTAATGTATTTCGTGGTTTGAAATACACTCTTTAGCTATTCTCCAAATGAACTGCGAGAAGCACAACAGTCGGAAAACGTTTATGAATTGCAAAAGTAGATATCCTACAAAGCGCTTTATTGCAGGTATCGACCCATTTGATACTTGCTGTTCTCATCTCTTTCAATGCCAATAACCGCTAAATTTTTAATGTGGATTAAATAACATTGGCGAATATGGTACGATCCATATGCTGTCGACTTCGATATTCACCCCTCTAGTTGAATGCTAAATATTCTGCCATTCTCATCTGATGAGTTACGCCGATGGAGTGGATATCCATAACCCATAAGTGGAACAAGTGTTTCGTGCATTTATTGTCAGACATATAAACCGAAGTAGGATTGTGATGTCCGCAAAGTAAATGAAACATATTGGTTTTTATCACTTCGTATAATCTTCTCTGCATCAGGAATTTTCGCAGAAATGATTTCATCAATTTGATCTGATGCAGCCGCCATCCAATACACAAAGAAGAATTTGTGCGTGCGGCAAACCTCTTTTTTTGCAACTCAGCAGAGTACATCCTGCATTTAACAGCACCATATACCGTTCGTTGATTCAAGATAAGGCCCATGAAACATCGAAACTGTTGTTTGAAAGGTCGTGCTGTGACATCGTGACGATCGCTTGCTGATTGACCGCGATCCATAATTCCACACATATGTCATGGAATCCTGGGAGTACTCGTTCATGTGTCTTGGGCTGCCACACGTTTATAGCAAAAAGGACGCCGAACGATATTAGCGCGATCTTTTCGTGGCTTCGTAACAAATTTCAATCTGTAATTAATCACTTTGTGTGAAATACACATAAATTTTTTACTGAGAAGTTTTCAACAACTTTTTTTTTTGAATAGCCGGAAAAAAAACAAGGGACCGAAATAGAACGATTGAAATAATTTACGTTTAAAAATATAGAAAAACAAAATTGTTTCTTTAATTTATATGAAAAAAAGTAATTTTTTGGAGTAGTCCAATTTTCCGACATTTCCTCGTGAAGAATATTTTTTTATTTCTAAACCTTCCCCGATCCACAACGAACAACCTCTGCAAATTTCACCAAGACTGGTGCAGCCGTTCTTGAGCCTTAGCATTATTAACAAACTAACATTCCAGAAAAGGGCTGATTTTAGAGTTTTTCGGCAATTATTCGAATTTTTCTTGCCGTAAAAACTATCTTTGAACATCAACGAACATTAAAAAAATTTGGCGTAATTGGTCCAGGCGTTGTTGAGTTATGCGCTTAGCAACAATTTTGCGATTCATTTTTATATTATAGATAGTAATTCAGGTGTTATTAAGAGTAAAATCTTTATTATTTGTTTTTGTGCTCTTTGTGAGCTCTTCTTGAGCTTTCCGAATGTTCAATCATTTTAATGTAAAAAGGCTTTATTATTTTTCTTGGTTTCATATTGTAACTGATTTATTCGATATATGTTTACGGCCTAGTTAATATCGTTTCTACGATATGACTCTAAGAAAACAATTTTTATTTCTACGCCGAAATGCGTGCCATTATTTATATTCCTAAGAACTAACTTTAATATAAGACCTTACATCTATTTATACAAGTGAAATGCGGCTGCTGTTATCTGCTTGCAACTTCTTTGATGTAGTTCGATATCTGTTATCTTGCTATCACTTGTTTGTCATAGAAGAGATGCGGAGGTGGTTATCGCAGTGGATTATTCTATTGCCAGATGTTTGTTGTTTATATGTATGTCGAGAATGCATTTCTAGATAATGCATTGTTTATGCGACTTCAAGGCATCTCGCCCCTCCACGCAACATTCATCACCCAACTCACATTCATCACCCCACACAACATTCCTCACACCACTCACATTCATCACACAACACAACATTAACCGCACAACCTACATCATCATACCACGCAACCCCACGCAACAAAAAAACCACACTACACACCATCACCACCCAACCGATCAAAAAGGAATGGTTACATCGGGGTGGCACCCAATTGGATTTACGTCGGTATTCTAAACGCTGCGCCTTTTTTGCATGCTTGGTTGGTATTCTAATAATACTCGTAGTTCATTTCTATTGTTCGACTGATAGTACATGTCAAAACAAGTTCTATTGGTTTACATAGTTCGTCTTTGTTTAGGATGTATATTAACAGATAAGATGTATGTGACTGTGTGTGTGTGTGGCCTGGAGCGAGGCTATGTCGTTAACTCCGGTCCTTCTCAAAAACGGAGCGTATTCGCTATGCTTCGTATAATTCGTCAATTTGTCTTCGTCTGTGAAGCATTCTTCTATTTACGTGATCGACAGAGGTGTACCATACCATAACCTCTTCGGTCCTCACGTTCAGTCTACTGGACATTCTTCAAGTATCCGTAGAAATACTTTAAAAATACTTTTTGAGTTTATAACCATTTGTGCAGCCAGCTAGACGTATTATTTGTAGTAAAAACCCAAAATTTGTTCTCTATGCTGGCAATACTGTTAAAAAGAGCGCAATGAGTGTASTCAGCTSAGCGAAACACAGATTTTGTAAAGTGCTAATGATTATTAGTAAAAACTTTGAAAGCTGTGCAATCAAAAAATTCGAAAGTGTGATTAATTTGAATCTAATAATTACAATAAACAAGGTAAGGTATAGATTTTGTCACTAACTTTGTTCTATTACCCATATTTTTGCCCATATATTTCATGACCAGCCCGCTGCACATTTGTAACATATTAACAAAAAAATGGCAGGTAAATTGTCGGAGCAACAGATTTTTGATATGCTCTTGGAAAGCGATATTGAGGATATGTYGGACGATGAGGATGATGAGGAGGASCGAAATGGCATAGATTTTGAGGAAGAAATAATTGCGGATTTATTAAAGGAAGAGGAATCTTCCCCACCCGAATTTCTGCCACAAACTCAGGTCCGAAGACTTAAATGGTTTTCAAAAAGCTTTTCAAATTCTTCTGAATGTTCCGACGTAATTGAATGGGATGTTGATAATAGAKAGATGTGGATACCTTTCAATTATTTTTCAGAGTACTTYGACGATAACTTCTGGAGCTTAGTTTCAGAAAAAATTAATATGTATGCAATTCAAAACAACCGCAATTTAAACYCCACTCCTTCTGAGTATAAAAAGCTAGTAGGCGCTCATATTGTTGRGTGCATGAAACTTCCAAGGATACGTATGTATTATCGACCTCAAATAAAAGTCCCAGCCATCACACAAATTCCCAGAGACAGACTTTTTAAGTTGCGAAATCACATGCATTTTGTTGACAACATGTCAGTTACCGAAGAGGAAAAAAAAAGATAAACTTTGGAGAGTTCGACCAGTACTAGACGTTTTATTGAAAAGGTGTAGATTGATTCCCAAGCCACAAAAATGCAGCATCGATGAGCAAATGATTCCGTTTTCAGGAAAAACMAGCCTTAAGCAATACGTAAAAGGCAAACCAAATCCAGTAGRATTGAAAAACTTTGTTCTAGCATCGCCTGATGGTTTAATACTGGACTTTTTTATATACCAAGGAGCAAACACGTGGCTCGATGGAAATCCGAATAAATAATAACATTTGGGAATTGGTGGTACTGTTGTACAAAAACTTGCTACAGATCTCAGTRAAGGTAGTGAAGCATTCATTGACCGATATTTCACCTCTATAAACATTCTCGAGCACTTGTTGGATAAAGGAATATTTGCGACTGGTACTATTCAACTCAACAGGATACCTAAGGAACTKCGATCAAAGTTATCAAACGWCAAAACCTTATTAAAAAAAGGAAGAGGTAGTCACGAAGAGTTCGCTAGGGAAGATGACAAACTGTGTGTTGTCAAGTGGATGGATAGCTTATAGCTTCCACGTCAACTGGATCGTTACCCCTACAAACCGCTCGATTATGGGTGCGATGAAAAAGTAAACAGAAAGTACATTAATGTTTATTGTCCACATGCAATTTCAAACACGCTTTAAGTGCATTTCCTGCGACATATTTCTATGCATCAACAATAATAGACATTGTTTCACGGAGTTTCACTCTTAATTGCTCATGAATCAAATATTAACTAGTTCTTTTCCTTATTTTAGCAAAGTATTCATCAAAGATTTATTGTTATTTATGAATTTGAAATTAATATGAAATAAAACATTAATCCTTTATATGCTTTTACAAAAACGAGATTCATTCCACTTGGTTACAAATGTCCAGCCAGCTGCACCTGTCTTATCTTCGAATCCTTTCACTGCATATGTCCTTGAACAAAATTTTTGTTTTAATGTTATCGTGGCAAGCTTAAAACAATATTTTTGTCGACTTCTAACTTTTTTTCCCCCCTTGGGACTGAGGAGGATAAGTGGTGACTAGAGTAAGGAATCCCATTATGCTGAAGAACGTAAAATGTACTGGATTTTCTTCAATAGGTATCTGAAATGTTGAGAGTGTTTGGATATTGCTGAATTTGTAGATTGAGTTTGTAGAAAGGATACGGAGTACTTCAAGTTTTGCGTTGTCGTTTCGAAGTGTATTAATTTAGGGCCTGATATATACATGTTGTTCCAAGTATGCTGGTAATCTGTCACAATGTATACATTCTCTAGGATGCGAAGTGGTGCATTATTTTCATGGGTTGTTTCGCATTGAGCTGTTGTTCTTCTAATATTTTTATAGTACAATTGTCAGCGGGTTATGATTTACAAATAAAGTTACCCATATAATTTCTACATTTAGATATTCTTTCATAATCGTTACACTTTGCGATCTTAGGGTCTAAATTAATTTTACCATGCTTATACGCTAAAGGATAAACATTAAATGAGCTACATTTAGTTTCAAGGATAGGATATTTGTATATTGTTATAAATTCTTGTTGTAGGTAATATATATTAGGGTGGGTCGATTCCGGACTTTTTTCGATTCGGGATTTCTAATAGTGCCGAAAAGTTGCCTTAGTACTTCCTGATTCCAATGCAACTTTTTGTTTTGAGATCGGATTGCATGTTCAACCCCAACTCCGGCCTTGAAATTTCGGAATTCGCCTAAAATCGTGAAAATGTCTACCTAGCGCCTGAAATACGTATCTCATGGCAAAATATATAAAACAAAAGTTATTTGCTACCGAAATGGTATATGTGATCATGGCCGTAGGACGAACCGAAAATAGGCTTGCGGCCACCCGTATTGATGTTGATTTCGCCGAGTGCTGTCACTCACATTCATTCACCTACGCCAAAGGACACGTTCGGATAGGTCTCCACACAAATATTTTTTCATTGAGTTCCTGCACTCTTGTCGGTGATTTCGCCGAGGTCTATCACATACTTTCATTTCTCTGCGCCATACGACACGTTCGGACTAGTCTCCACATAAATATTTTTTCCCTCTTGTCGTTGATTTCGCCGATCGCTACCACATATATTCTCTCAACAAAACACAGAGCTCAAAATGTCTGTATCTAAATTTGAATTTAGACAGAAATGTCCTGTGTTTGGCATATATCCGTACAATCTCTCTGAGTCCCAGTTACCTATTTACCAGAATGTTATTTAGTGTTATCAGTTTGAAAGATTTCGTACAGGGCGACTCCGAGGCGACAACTATGAACCTAGGAGTAAAGAGGTTACAGAAATAGTTGCAAAAAAGGTTGAAAATACTTTCAAAAAGTCATCTATTCCGATAGTTTCACACAMCAGAGTTGTACAAATGCTCACCACATACCATAAGAAATTTCTGACTCTTCAACAAATGTTTTTAAAGAACCCAATAGGTTTGAGCTCTAAAAGAGACCACTTTCTCTCTTCTGCCGGAAAATTATTTGACATCGCTGCTTGTAAATACATTTATTTTTCTGCGCAGGCTGTCGATTCATCCATTTAACAAAATGCTTTCTTTGCTCTTCCAGAAAACATTCTCCTTACTGACGACTGACTGACGAACGGATAGAAGTCAGAAAGTTGGCCTCTGACCGTCTTCTGGCAGCCAGAGAAGCAGAGTCTGACACTGTAAATGGAAGGGTTAGATATAATAAAGTGCCAAAGCTAAATTTCAAAGCTAATAATTATTACGATATGATTAACTGGAAGACTATTACCTTGGCTGTTCCACCAGTTCTTTGTTCAGTTTCTAACGAAGAACTCATAAAAGGGCTGTCGGGTGACATTTTTGACACAGATTCAGACTCAAACAAGCCTGATATGGTTGGTTGGTTGGGTTGGGCTTGGGAGGAACCCGAAGAGCAGCCACCTCCACGTGGTAGGTTCTGAGTGACCAATACAGGTTAGCTGAGAGCTGCAACAATTTTCACCCTGTACTGTGGCGTGCCGCATTTTCGCTCGTATCTCCGGAACGGTCCGTCCTACGGCCATGATCACATATACCATTTCGGTAGCAAATGACGTGACAAATAACTTTTGTTTCATACATTTTACCATGAGATGCGTATTTCAGGCGCTAGGTAGACAATTTCACAATTTTTGGCGAATTTCCGAAATTTCAAGGCCGGAGTTGGGGTTGAAGATGCAATCCGATCTCAAAACAAAAAGTTGCATTGGAATCAGGAAGTACTAAGGCAACTTTTCGGCACTATTAGAAATCCCGAATCGAAAAAGTCCGGAATCGGCCCACCCTAATATATATGAGTGTCGGCATATTCTAATATTTAATTATTGGAAGATCTAACTTTTCATGGTTTATTAAATCGTCCACGTCTTTCAAATTTAATGTGCCAGAATAGAAATKATTAGTTTTTGCAAAATTTATAGTGTTAGTTATTGATTTGAGTTCATTATAAAMTTCTGATATAACAATGTTTTCGGTTATTGCTTTGGAATCAAGGCTTTCGATTATTCTTTCGAACTGTGAATTAATTAATTTTTGCTTATTATTATTTTCCATTAGCAAATTAAGTGAAGTTTGGATTTCCACAAGGTAATCGTGGTCTGGTGTGCCAGTGATGAATTTTAACATGGAACCAAGAAAGTTAAGTGATCTTTTGGGTCTATAAATATTGGGAATGAGTTGAGTTTTCAGAGTTTCGATTTTGTTTACTAAAATTTGAGTTTGGGGTTGGTCTTCTCGATTGAATGATGATTTTTATTATACTTTGGTATGGCGCCAATATTTTTGACAGGTTGGATATGTGATACAAGAAAGCTGTATCCTGATAAATATAAACAGGATCAGTTTCTACTAGTACATATTTCCTATATATTTAATCTATAATATTGTCGCATAATGCGATAGGGAAAAGTAATAAAAAGATAATTATTCCGTACATCCTTTTACTCTTATATTAACCTTATGGATAATCCGTTCTTTATTAGTCGTTACAGTCCTTCCGTTCTCTTTTTTTACAAGGTGCTTCGCGTATTTTCTTACGTTCTTATTACGCCTGTGCGTCTTAGCGATTATGGTAACGCAAGACTCTCTCCTTGTTTTGTTGTATTCGTTCTTGGATGTCGGGATACCGCTTTGATTATAAAACACGTCCTCGGGTTTCTCGTTGTTAGCGGAATGTATTGTTTTGTTGTACTGTCGAACAGCTTTAAAAATTTGGTCCTGCGGTGCTGAATTATTCTGGTCGGCTAAAACTTTCGCGATTTCATTAATTGTACTATGCGTCCTTTCAACTTGACCGTTTGTTGTCGAATGATAGGCTGGAGTTTTGGTATACGTTATTTGTAATCGCTTGTGGCTAAATGAGCACCTGACCCCCCTCGTAATATAAATTCCTACACCCCACACATACACACCATACTCCACACATCATCCTTTCATCCCACACTACACACACCACATTCAACGCATCATCTTTTCCTCCCACACTACATACAACAATTCAACGCATCATTATCTACACCACATCTTTCACACCACACACGAGGACCCCAAACACAATCAACAAAAGGGACTGGCGGACGGCGCCCAACTCTCTTTCGATTAATATCTTTCGATGATATCCACTATTATCCCGTTTATATCGAAATATCTAGGGTCCTTCGAGCAGTACCGGACGGCACTAGTGGTAACACAAAATAAAAACTACATATCGGTCACGGTGACGCGTTAAATAAATAAAATAAAAGTGTGAAAAGTGAAAAAAGGGAAAACCCAACGGTGGTGATACGGTGGAGAAAAAACCGTTGCAAAAATCTGGAAAAAAAAAAACCGTTGGTGGATATTGGAAAAAAAGGGGAGTTTAAAACAGTTATAAAAAAAAAGCAGAAAACCCCGTTGTGAAAAGAAAACAAAAATTGGAAAAAAAGGTGTTGACACAGTAAAACAAAACCGTTTGTGGCAACAACAAAAAAAAAACAGAACATATAGCAATATACATATATATGCATACATATGTACGAACATATAGCTCGGTAGTGACAAAATTGAAAAAAAAAAAATAACAATAATAAATAAAATACAATTGTGTGGTGATAAACAGTTTGGTGTGAAAAATAATACACAGACATACATATGTATGTAAAGTGATATTGGAATGTCTTGTAACCCACAAGCAAAAAAAAAAAAAACAGCTGGAAAAATTGTGGTGACAAAAGTCCAATGGGAGAAACAATATAGGCATAAAAATACATACATACTGTAATAGTGGAGTGACATATAACACACAAGAAAAAAAAAAAATCATACAAAAAATACAACCACAACCACACCAGCAACTAGAGGACAGGAGAAACCAGAAAAAGGACAGGCAAAAGCATTGGCACACGCACAGGCTCTCACGTACACTCATATTATCCCYAAAAGCCCCTGGCGGAAAACAAAGTGAGTGGTATCGTTTTCCAATTTTATATTACTGTTTATATGTACATATATGTATGATTTAATTTCAAAAATTAAATTTACNAGATTATGAGCGATAATGGCAAAACTTTCATTGGAGCTCAACGAGCCACAGAAAAGCAATTTGTGGATTTCTTAAAACAAGTGTCACCCGACATCGWACAAAAGTACGCCCCTCAAGGTATCAATTGGCAATTTATACCCCAAGCGCTCCTCACATGGGCGGTTTATGGGAATCAGCTGTAAAAAGCTTCAAATCCCATTTCAAACGGGTAGCTGGAAATTRTAAATTCAATTACGAAGAATTCACGACGTTATTAAATCGAATTGAAGCCGTTCTCAATTCACGGCCACTCACAGTACTCTCGCAAGACCCCTCAGATTTCACTGCCCTAACTCCAGGGCATTTTCTAAAAGSAGCACCCATCCTGGCCATTCCTGAGCCAGGCGTGGAGTCGCTATCTCTATTAAATCGATGGGAAYGAATTAAAATTCTCCATCATGATTTCAGCCGCCGATGGAAGGACGAATATATAAAGGATCTCCACAAAAGATACCGCTGGAAGACTCCTGAACAAGCTCCTAAACTTGGAGACTGTGTCCTCATTCATGATGATTGTCTTCCCCCTACCGAGTGGCGGCTTGGCCGTATAGAAAAGCTACATTATGGCTCCGACGGTCACATACGAGTCGTGGATSTCCGTACGCAAAACGGAACACTAACCAGACCGCTCGTGAAGCTATGCTTTTTACCAACCACCGACGACCGCGAATCCGAAAACCGCAAAAACGAAGCCGATAAAATCGCGATATAGTAAAATCCCTAAATTAAACTCTAAAACGAAAAACACGCCCGTGACAACCGTTCGAATTAACACGCCGTATCAAATAGTCAAGAATATTTACGAATAATTGTCGATCAATACGACGACATATTCATGCCACATATCGTGGCACGATTGCCCATATCAATTTTATCACAGATATGTATAATTAATCATCTCCTTTATGCAGGTTACCATGGAGGTAGATACGCCAGTTACAACCACGTCAACCGCTCGGGCAGCTACCAATGCGCTACGAACTGGGCCTACACCAACGCCCCGAACCATGGTTGCAACAGCACCGGCCGCTGCACCGGCAACCACGCCGGCAACAACGCCGGCACCTGTACCGGCAACCGCACCTGCAGCGGTACTTGCACCCGCACCTCGGGGTGGCCCTATCTGTCCCTAAGGTGCCCCATCTGTCGACGCCCACATCGCCTGCACCATTGTGGGATATTCCGGGGTATGCGTCCCGTGCAACGGCAACAAGTTGCC
>NW_017537228.1:21119-32491 GCF_001853355.1 Bactrocera latifrons | reverse complement strand
ACAACAATTCAACGCATCATTATCTACACCACATCTTTCACACCACACACGAGGACCCCAAACACAATCAACAAAAGGGACTGGCGGACGGCGCCCAACTCTCATTCGATTAAGATCCGTGCGCATATACGCATCAAAAGCCAGTAGCTTGCTTCGTCGCGATCGTATTTTTACATTTTTTCATCGTTGGCAACCAAACCGTCGCTGAATCAATTGGTAAGTCTGCGGGTTTGATATCCACTATTACCCTGTTTATATCGAAATATCTAGCTTGTATATTTGTTGTGCACAGTCATTACAAACTTTGCGTTTGAGTATATGTGTGACAGTATCTCGTCAACATATTTGTATGTGTCTTTCTTTGATGGTATTTGTCTCAAATGGCAGAATTTGGAATATTTGTCGGTTGAACTAATGTACATATTGTTGCTCATAAAAAATAAGTCTAAGTGTATGTATTCGCCTACTTTGTATGGTATCGGTGCTGATCTTATTGGTGGTTTATTTTGTTGGCGTTCATACTTGTTTGTGAGGCAGATTTCGCAGTTTTGTACTTCTTTTTTACAAGCGTCACGTATGTTTGGCCAGTAGTATCTGAGCGAGATTTCCTGTGCGTTATTTTTGTAGTTTTTGTGAGCACGTCTGTGTGTATCTTGTATGATCTGTTCTTGTTGTTCGGTTTCGGTAATATCGTCCACCAATTTTTGCGCTAGTGCAATCGATACAGTTGGAAATGTGTCGATAATGTCATTTTCGACGTAAAATAGCATTTGCTCGTCCATTTGCAGAACATTAGTTATCTTTGGTCTAATTACATTTTTTAGTCTATCTAGTAATTCAGTTTTCGTATTAAATGAGAGCTTGTGTCGGCTGTTAGAAAATTTGTTTTGTGAGAATATTTCGAYGGGGTTCTGATCTGACCGTTTTACAATAATTTGGTTTCTAAAGGAGTTTACTGGTTTTTTTTAATCGTTTGAATCTTTGTGTTGGTGAGCTTTGTGCTGAACGTTGGAGTCATCAGAGTTTGAAGTGTTGTTTATTTGCTGACGAGAAAGTGTATCAGCGATCACGTTCTGATGTCCGTTTTTGTAAACGATTTTTGCACCATATTCTTCAGTGAAATCTTTCCATCTTTTTAATATTGTATTGGGGTTTTTATTATATATTATAGATTGATGGTCGGTGTAAATTATTAAATCTGCTATACCATACAAGTAGTTACGTAGTTTCTGTAGTGACCACACAATTCCTAGTAGATCTTTCTCATTTGTGGAGTAATTCTGTTCTGTTCCACTGAGCGTTCGTGAAATAAATGATATGGGGTTTTGGTTTTGAGATAATACGGCTCTTATAGCTTAATTGCTAGCATCTGTGGTTAATTCGAAAGGTTTGTTAAACTTTGGTTGGAAGAGTTCAACCTGGGCTTGCAGTTCTTCTTTTATTATGTTCAGTGCTTTTAGTGCAGGTTCGTCTAAAGTGATTTTTATTTTTGCACTTTGATTCTTTGATACACCACCGTTCTCTGCTCTGAGGAACGTTGTGAGCGGTTTGACGATGGCTGCAAAATTCTTTATAAATTTTCTATAGTAACTTGCGAGACCTAGGAAGGATCTGAGTTCCTTCAGTGTTGTAGGAATAGGGAAATTTTTAATAGTCTGTATTTTTATTAATTAGGATCTGATGGAAGCCGGACTTTAAGTCTAGAGTTGCAAATACTTTTGCGTTTCCTAAATTYTGTATGGTCATAGCCACATCAGGTATGGGGTATCTATCTGTAATAGTTTGAGTGTTTAGTTTCTGAAAGTCTACGACCATTCTGCGCTTAGGTTTCCCTTGTTCATCGGTACCTTTTTTTGCGACTGTCCAAATGGGAGAGTTATACGGACTTTTGCTGGGTTGAATTATTTCATTTTCTAAAAGTTTGTTAATTTCTTTGTTAATGAAATCGCTATCCGACATAGGGTACGGATATTGCTTRGTCCAAATAGGATCTTCGGATTTTGTTCTAATGGTAGCTTATACCGTGGTAGTATATGGCAGCACTTCATTTGTATCTTAATTTCTTTGCATAATTTCTTCGATTTCTGCTCTTTTCACTATTAACCGTGTAATTTATTTTTTGCACAGATTCACTTTCTTTCTTGTTCCTATATTTATAACTGAGCGAGTACTCGAAAAGGTTGATCTCTGCTTTAATTTTCCTAAGACCCTGTTCACCCAGAAGCATATCAAAGTCTTCTAATGCATCTTCAAAAAATGTGAGATTATGCTCTAACAATGTAATTATTTATTTTTTTTTTTGATTTGGTTATTGAGTAACCATGAAGAGTTTYCACTTTTACAGGTTTAATTTGAATAGACTTACCTAAGTTACATTTTGTACTTATTTATTGTTTGTTGCTCCAGTGTCAATCAGGATGTTAATAAGTTTTCCTATATCCCTGCATTGGCGTTGCAGACACGGCAAATCGTTCATGCGCCTAAAAAAGCGCTGCCTATTTCGATGATTACGAATTCTTATCTCGTATTCTGGTGTAAGCGATTGTAGTTCTTCGCCACGTGTCTGGTTTACACTTTGAAATTTCTGTTGAACGTTGGAATTATGAGATGAAGGATTTCGTTCTCTTTTTTGAGCGATTCCGGGAAATTGATTATTTGGAGGTAGTCTTTGTAATTGACGGTTATAGCTGTTTTTTTGTGGTTTGGAATGATGCGTATTGGGATTTGCGGATCTCGGGTATTGTTGTGATGAATTTACGCCCATTGGTTGGTGCTGTTTGCTGGGTGCAGTCTCATTGTATTGCACCTGTACGTTAAGTCTGTACCTTTGTGGTTCCTCGTAATGTCTTCTGCTTGAGTTTTGGTGCTGATTGTATTGCGGAACGTCGAATTGTGCGTTTACGCTATCGTGGTATATCGTACTTGCGAAAGCGTAAGCGGTTTCTAAGTCCTTCGGATTGTGACTGTAGAGGGTGCCGCTGGTATATTTGCTGTTCAGACCGAGAATGAATGTCCTCACAGCTTCCCGGTTCGCATATTCTATCATAGCTGATGGATATCCTGATCCATGATTATCATCTCAACTTTAGTGAGTGCAAGATTATGTGAATTGCTGACTTCGGAATGGAACTCTGCCAAAGTCCTTTTCTCTTGCTTTATTCTTTTCATTCCTTCTCGCAAAACATACAGAGGTCTCTGGTCCACATAAGTATAATCGAGGTGATTTATAATGGAAGAAAGTTGAATTTGGTGTTGTGGTTTATTGAAATATCGACCGTCTATCCTTGAATTTTGGAATGTACAATAGAGACTGCCGTATAGTACATGGGTGTAGTAGCGTAATTCCTGATGTTCTCCATGTGCGTCCAGGCACGTTTTCTCCATAACCTATAATGGTTCATATCGCCTGTGAATACTGGTAAGGTTTTGAAGATTTCTAAGTTAGTTTGTGATTCATCTGTGATGTTTGGTGTACAGTCCTGGTATTGGTTTGTGACTGTGACGATAGGTGTTGCGTAGGTTTCGAACGAATTCAATCTTCGTTCGAGTTTTAGTGAGCGTTGTGGTCAGAGCGGCGATTTGTGCTCTCAAGTTTGCGATTTCTTGTGTTGTCATCTTGACGTCGGTGTTCAATAAGGGACGACGCAGATTGAACGGTTTTTGTCCCTTTTTATGAGATTCCAGCGTGTTGTGATGTCCGTTGGTATAATGTTGCTTGACTGTTTTATCTATATATCAAGACTTATCCGTTATTCTTTTCCAGATTATGCAGGAATATTAATTTTATCTTTGTTCAATTTCAAGCACCTTTTTCAAAGATCTAGGCTGGAAGTCCTTTTTTCCCGTGGAATTTTTTCTATCCTTTTCCTCAATGGATAGAGATGGCTTAAGGACCGGTTTGAGCCCCCAGTTAATATCGTTTCTACGATATGACTCTAAGAAAGTAATTTTTATTTCTACGCTGAAATGCGTGCCTTTGTTTATATTCCTAAGAACTAACTTTAATATAATATCTTACAGCTATTTATAATAGTGAAATGCGCCTGCTGACATCTGCTTGCAACTTCTTTGATGTAGTTCAATATCTGTTATCTTGCTATCACTTGTTTGTCATAGAAGAGATGCGGAGGTGGTTATCGCAGTGGATTATTCTATTGCCAGATGTTTGTTGTTTATATGTATGTCGAAAATGCATTTCTAGACAATGCATTGTTTATGCGACTTCAAGGCATCTCGCCCCTCCACGCAACATTCATCACCCAACTCACATTCATCACCCCACACAACATTCCTCACACCACTCACATTCATCACACAACACAACATTCAGCGCACAACACAGCATTAATCGCACAACCTACATCATCACACCACGCAACCCCACCGAACAAAAAACTACACTACACACACACCATACTCGTTTTTCAACACCCAACCGATCAAAAAGTATTGGTTAGATCGGGGTGGCACCCAATTGGATTTACGCCGGTTCGTTTCACAGTCGGCAGTGGCCAATTTATTCAATTATAACATTTTTTGTGAATTTATTGTAATAAGTGAAATCGCCAAAGCAAAAAATATATAAACCTAAATTGCATTAAAAAAAGGGAATATCTTTTACCTTAAATAACATAAAAGGGATACATAGTTTGCAGTTAAAGTAAGTCCCCCCACCTACAAAGTGAAACTAAGTGTAAAGAACAAATCCTTCGAGCCGTTCAGAAAGGCACCTATGTATGTATCACCAAAAAGTAGAAAACATAGAAAATGAGAAAATGAAAAAATAAAAATTAAATACATAACGATACAATACATAAAGAAAAAACAAAAAAAAGGTAAAAAGTGCAAAAAGTGAAGAAAATGTGGACAAATATTATACTCTGCATAATACATAAAAGGGCGCGATATATTTAATACAAATTAACTAACTAAAGAAAATAAAAACTAAAGTGCGGTACCAAAGTGAAGTGACAATAGAACATAGAAACAATACAGAAGTGCTGTGAAAAAAAATATATATAAAGAATGCTCAATAGCACATACTTGTAACTAGGGATAATGGGATGCCCAACTTATTTCAGTGTGAGAGCGCCTCAAAATAAGCGTTTTTTATAACATTTTCCATTATGGCCAGATCGTACCAAATAAGAATTTTTGGACATTTTAAATTAAAATACCCAACATTTATTACGAATTCAAATTATTATATATTGGACTTTTAATATATGGCGAATTAATTCCTTTTTATGATATATTAAAACAACTGACTTTCGATATTTCAATATTTAAAAAGGTGAATTAAGCCTGTTCGTTCTAAATTAATAAATGTTTTTAATCATTTGTAATAGAAAATTAATTCTATTATGCATCAAATTACAAAACGTTTCATAATATATATTTAAATTTCTCATTTTCTTTGAATTTCATTATTTTAAATTTTTATTAGCGATCTTGAACGGCGGCAATAAATTCCTCCGTTCACATATATTTTTGGTATAATTTCCTTCTGGCCGTTCCAGTCATTCCAATTGCAAAACGTCAAAACCTACTCAATCCAGTCAGCTGTCAAAGTTCGGTAGGTTTTGACGTTTAGCAATTACTCTCTCACTTCCAGTGAGAGAGGAGTTGGGGATCTCATTATCTCTGCTTGTAACTAGAGTGCAGTGCAGTGCACAAGAAAAATAAGTACATACCTACGTATGTACGTATTTAAATGACAAAAAACCCAAGACATCCCAAACTTTCACGAGCTCGAAAGCTGTACCATCTCAGATACAAAACAAAAGGGGAAGCTGGCAGCATCGTCAAGCGTTTCGCTTTAAATGACGAAAAGCTTAATTTGGCTTGGGAAGCACTGGCCGAAAGATACGAAAATGAAAGAATATTGGTAGACAACCAAATAATGAATGAATTCTAATGAATTTACCAAAAATTCAATAAGAAACCAACCAAGAGTTTAAAAACTATACTCGACAGTGACTAATTGTTTATCTGTGTTAGAAACACAAAAGATTTGCACAGAATCGTAGGACCCTATCCTAAAAAATATTAGTGCAGCAACATTGCCTGATGCTGCTTTGCTACGATGGGAGCAATCACTAGTGGCAAGAAATAAGTCGCCAAAATGGCATCAAATGAAAGAATTCTTAACTACTCAGTACGAAATAGCTGAGCGAGTTGACAAAAAGATAGTGAAGCCAAAAAATAATCAAAATGAGTCGAATAAAAACTTTTTTAAACCCCAAGCCAGCAATAATGTGCAATAAAATAGGCACGCTAATAGAAGCCAAAGATTTGTGACAAATCAAACAAATCATTGGCAATCATTATGTGAAATATGTAAAGGAGGTCACAATATAAGATATTGCGAGAAGGTTAAAAAATGTCTGTTTCAGATAGGAACAATCAACAACAATGTCCGACAACATAAACTTTGCATCAACTGTCTGTCTAATTCTCACGGGACAAAAGACTGTGAAAGCAAATTTAATTGTGTGTACTGTCAACGAAGACATCACTCATTGCTTCATATTACAATTTTCAAAATATGAAGCAACAAAATCAATTTCATAAAACCACCGGGTTAGTCACTACAACCAAAAGTGGTAATCCCGAAATCTCAAATCCCGAAAAAAGGCCAATCACTATAGTTTCCCCAAATGCGGATATAAGAATAGATGCACAAGCCATCGTTCTACCGCAACTCGCAAATTTGCTTCCAAGCTGTGAAGTGAAGAAGGGAAAAATGCTCATATCTCAAATTAGCAGATCCCAACTACCATACCCCATCACAAATCGATTTGTTATTAGGTAGTAACTTAATACCTCAAATAATTCTTGAAGGTATAGAAAAAATATCCAATAAATTGTTAGCCCAAAATACAATATTTGTGTTAGTTCGGTGGTGGAGCACGGTGCTAGCTCGTTCCGTAGTTGTGGTTGGCCGTGGGGAAACGATCGGCGCAAATGATTCCACAAATGTTAAAATAAAAAACCAAAAAGTTTCATATAATATATATAATTTTAATAAATAAATTGGACACACACTTACCACGTCTGTATAGCTGAGCTGTCGCAAAAGGAGAGAGCGCGCGCAACTTCTTTTAGTAAGTCTTTAGTTGCGCGCTAATGAAAGTTCGAAAAAACTTCGAAAAAATAGAAAGAGAAGATTGCTCTGTCGATACAGACGTGGCAAAAGAAATTGGGCGGGGGCGGCGTTAACAATTTGAGTGGATATTAAGTGGCCAAGTCACGAAAAAATTAATTCTTTTACAACTGAAGTTGAAAATATTTCAAACGAATATTTAAGTGAAGAACTCAAAAAATTCTGGGAAGTAGAAGAATTACCTCAGACTACTCAACTTTCAGAAGAAGATCAGGCATGCGAAGCCTATTATAAGTAGACAACAATAAGAAACGAAAATGGCCGTTATGTTGTGCGACTCCTTTCAAACCCACCTTCCCAGATTCTATAGCTTTAGGTCACTCTAGAATATCAGCAGTCCAGCAATTTCTAAGCTTGGAAAAAAGTCTGATAAAGAAAAGGGAGCTCAAATCAGCATATGATAATGTGTTGGACGAGCATCTAGACCTCAATCATATGGAATGAGCTGTACCATATGAAAAAGTATCTAAAGGTATATATTTATCTTTTTATCTGCCACATCACGGGGTAATACGACCTGATAAAACCACAACAAAAGTACGAGTGGTTTTCAATGCCTCAAAGTGTACAAGTAAATCACTCAACGACGGCCCAACCTTACAACTTGATCTCATGCTGCTAATACTAAATTGGCGCATGTTTAAATACGTTTTTTAAATAGACAGACAAATTCTAGTACATAAACATGACCAAGATTTCCAGCGTAAGTTGTATACAACATTTCGGAAATAAATATACCTCATAATAATTATTTTACCTTCCTTCAAGAAACAATTGTTGATTTCATGTTTCTTCGCAAAACCAGGTTTGCTATATTCGGATTTTACTAAAAAAATGTATTAAAAATTAGTACTAGATTTTATATGAAGTTTTTACATTTCTTGAGGGCTGGATACAAACACAAACATATGTTGATGATATTTTATCAGGTAGCCACAATTTGTCATTAGCGTGCGAATCACTATGTCAAGTGATCAAAGCATTATATTCAGCGGGATTTCCTTTAAAGAAAATTACATCAAATCATCCCGAAATAATAAAAAACGTAAAAAAAGAAGACTTATTAGATACAAATTTCCTTAAATTTGAAACGGCCAGTACAACAAAAACCCTAGGGATTCAATGGAATGCGATAACAGATCAATTCTCATATACAATTGASTCAATATCTGCACTGTCCGCCATAACCAAACGCCAAATACTTCCTCGGTGGCAAACCTTTTCGACCCCGCAGGATGGCTTTCACCAATAATGATTAAAGAATTGTGGCAAGATGGCACTGAATGGGATGAATAGATAAAACCTGTACGTTTAACAAAATGGGTACAATTTGCTAACAATTTGCATACTATATCAGAAATTCTAATCCCTTGATGGGTGAATTTCACCCCTAACATTAACACATAATTACACGGTTCTTGTTTTGCCTCTGAAAAGGCTTATTGCGCAACAATTTACGTACGCACACAGTACGATAACAAAATATCTGCACACCTCTTGGTAGTCAAAGCCAAAGTTGAACCTTTGAAGACACTCAGTCTTCCACGGCTTGAACTGAATGGTGCTCTTCTGTAAGCAAAATTAATTTTAATGGTTCAAACCCATCTGAAATTAACCGATCATAAAACGTATCTTTGGTCAGACTCAGAAATAGTTTTAGCGTGGTTAGAAAAACCACCCTATTTTATAGGAAGACCTATGTATCAAACCGAATATCCCAAATTTTAGACTTAGTTGGCCCAGCGAAATGGCGACAAGTTCGCAAGTGTAGATAACCCAGCGGATCTTGGGACAAGAGGTTGCAAGCCACTGCACCTCACCAGCACTACACTCTGGTGGAATGGTCCAACATGGCTAACAGAATCACAATAATTCTGGCCAAAGTCCCCCGCTCGTAATATAATACCGCCAGAAAGTCGGAAAATTTAAAATTTTCATATCACTCCAGAAGAGGATGATATTCTCCACCGATTTTCTTCATTTCCTAAAGCACTAAGAGTAGTCGCTTACATGCAAAAATTCACTCAAAAACTTAAACAAAAAATAAAAGGGATCCCAAATGATCCTTGCGTACAACTAACGCATACCGATTTGCAACATGCCAAAGTTAGTCTCATTACCTCAGTGGTCGGCATGAGAGGATCTGTCCCTGTGTTGGTGAGCACGAAAAAAGTAGCTCAGTTAGAAATAGGAATTAAAATTAAACAAATTTTATAAGCAAAATTATAAAATAAATTATTGTTCAATAAAATGCGAAAATTAAATATGTTTTCACTACGTTGCACTGTGGTCTGAAATTAACATTTTTTGGCATAAATTAGAAGGAGTGGTACTAGGCCTTTTAAATTTCGCATACAGGTTATACATGACTTAGTTAAGAATTATTTCAAGAATGGATGAAATCGGTCATTCTCCAGGGGTACCACCCTTGGACCTATAGTAAAAATTTTTGAATTTCGGCTCCAAAAATTTCGATATCTTCACGAATTTGAAATCGGCCAGTCCCTAGGAGTACCTCCCTTGGACCTATAGTAAAAATTTGGTTTCATAAAATCTGATAGAATTAGAGCTGTAGATTTTTTTGCTAATTGCAAAAAAAAGTTGAGGTGTACTTGTCTCAAACCTTTGTCTAAACATACTTTGTCCCGTTGTACTGCCAAACCCATAGCCAGCAATTAAAACAACATTCGAAATTTCTGCCATGACGGGCAAAATATCTTTTTGAAATAAAAGAATGCGTTGCGCGGTATGGTCTAAGAGATTTTTCAGTGATACTTCTGCTGAAGACTCCGACACAGATATCTCCTTAGGCCGGCAAAGTACCTTGCACTTAATTACTTCCTCATAGCTTGGATATATATTGCAATTCCTTTCTTTATTTAACAACCTCATGTTGATATATTGTCTTTTGCTTAAATCATTTTCAAGTAAAAATGCGAGAGCTTCTTCCGGAGTGAGTGGAACTGCTTCGGGGTTTTTGGAGGTAACAGCTTTTCTTATTTCGCTTTGTTCTGCTTGATGTGCAGTTTTCTTTAAAATAAATGCTAAACCACTTTGTTTTAATTTTTTAACCGCCACAGTAGCTGCATGAATCAAAAAATCAACATTGTCATTATTTTCACAAGAAAGATCACTTGCCAGCTTCCTCTTAAGCCGATCTTTTGTATCTGTGTGCTTTGCTTGAACAGTTTTTTTCAAAGTCATTCTCAGAAATTTCAATAATAGTTGTTGCGGAAACCCACTGTGGGTATTTCTCTTTAAATCTATTAACCATACGATTACATTTTGATAATTTTTGGCTAACATATGCTAATAAATTTTGTATTTTCTTCTTATTTCATCTTTTTCCTTTAAACTTAACTCATTAGTATTAATTTTTTTAAAAACCCAATCCAAAACAACATTAGTTTTGCGATCGCCCTCTATCTAAACTCCAATCATTTCTTCGTGTTGGAATTTAAAAGTTGCTGAAAATTACAAGTTTACTTAAATGGGGCAAAAACGGGTCAATGTTAAATGCATGATTTTAAAGAACATACCCCAAACTTCCTTCTTCTTGATTGGCGTAGACACCGCTTACGCGATTATAGCCGAGATAACAACAGCGCCCAAGTCGTTTCTTCCTTTCGCTACGTGACGCCAATTAGATATTCCAAGTGAAGCCAGGCCCTCCTCCACTTGGTCCTTCCAATAGAGTAGAGGTTTTCCTCTTCCTCTGCTTCCCCCGGCGGGTACTGCGTCGAATACTTTAAGAGCTGGAGTGTTTTCGTCCATCCCGACAACATGACCTAGCCAGCGTAGCCGCTGTCTTTTAATTCGCTGAACTATGTCAATGTCGTCGTATATTTCGTACAGCTCATCGTTCCATCGAATGAGATRTTCGCCGTGGCCAACGCGCAAAGGACTATAACTCTTTCGCAGAACTTTTCTCTCGAAAACTCGCAAGGTCGACTCATCTGTTGTTAACATCGTCCAAACCTCTGCACCATATAGCAGGACGGGAATTATGAGTGACTTATAGAGTTTGGTTTTTGTTTGTCGAGAGAGGACTTTGCTTCTCAATTGCGTACTCAGTCCGAAGTAGCACCTGTTGGCAAGAGTTATCCTGTGTTGGATTTCTAGGCTGACATTGTTGGTGGTGTTTACGCTGGTTCCAAGATAGACGAAATTATCTACAACTTCAAAGCTATGACTGTCAACAGTGACG